>NW_012108230.1:974745-978763 GCF_000951045.1 Mandrillus leucophaeus
TGGTGCATCTGTCACCAGAGCAGTGTACACTGTATCTAATATGTAGTCTTTTATCCCTCACCTTGCTCCTAACATCCCCCACTCAGAGTTCCCAAAGTTCAGTATATGATTTGTTTGCCTTTGCATTTTCCTAACTGAGCTCCCACTTATAAGTGAGAACATAGAATATCTGATTTTCCATTCCTGAATTACTTCACATAGAATAGTGTCCTCCAGCTTCATTCAAGTTGTTTCATTCCATTTTATGACTGAGTAGTATTCCATGGTGTATATGTATCGCATTTTTTTTAATCCACTCATTGGTTGATGGACATTTAAGTTGATTCCATACCTCTGCAATTGCAAATTGTGCTATTATAAACATGCGTGTGCATGTGTCTTTTTCATATAATGCTTTATTTTCCTTTGGGTAGATCGCTGGATCGAATGGTAGTTCTACATTTAGTTCTTTAAGGAATCCCCATACTGTTTTCCATAATGGTTGTATTAGTTTACATTTCACCAGCGGTGTTAAAGTGTTCCCTTTTCTCCACATGCATGCCAACCTCTGTTGTTTTTTGACTTTTATATCATGCCCATTCTTCAGGAGTAGGGTGGTCTCTCGTGGTTTTAATTTGCATCTCCCTAACAGTGATGTGGAGCAGTTTTTCATGGGTTTGTTTGCTTTTTATATAACTGCTTTTGAGAATTGGCTATTCATGTCCTTTGCCTATTTTTTTATGGGATTATTTGTTTTCTTCTTGCTAATTAGTTTGAGTTCTTTATGGATTCTGGGTATTAGTCCTTTGTCAGATGCATAGGTTGTAAATATTTTCTCTTACTCTGTGCGTTGTCTGTTTACTCTTCCTGATTATTCATTTTGCTGAGCAGAAGCTTTTTAGTTTAATTAGGTCCCATTTACTTCTTTTTGTTGCATTTTCTTTTGGGGTCTTAGACATAAATTATTTGCCTAAGCCAATGACTAAAAGAGTTTTACAATATTATCTTCAAGAATTTGTATGGTTTCAGATATTAGATTTAAGTCTTTGATTCAACTTGAGTTGATTTTTGTATAGGTGAGAGATGGAAATCCAGTTTCGTTCTGCTATATGTGGCTTGCCAGTTTTTCCAGCACCATTTATTGAATAAGATGTCCTTTCCCCAATTTGTTTTGTATGCTTTGTGGAACAGTTGGTTATGTAATCATTTTAAAAATGTGAAAATCATCACCCTAAGGGCATATATTAACTGTGACTTTGAATATATTTCTAGAACAATAAAACCGAATGTTTATTCCAATTTACATGCACAACAGTTGAAGACATATCTTTACAAATTAAATTAAATTATACATGTTTTCAACTAAGCCTCTGAAAATTATAATGCTACTTAAGGCTTCACTTTTATTAATAGTTTATGAGGGAGAGCATATCTGTGATTAATAACAAAGAAGATTTATGTAATCTGTTTTACTGCTAACTTTCCTCTTTGTAGAAGTTTATAGTTTGTATGTCTGCTAAATTTGTAGCTTTAAAAACTAAAATATATCCAAACTAGTCTATAACTTGAAAAGATGTTACTAGTTGGCAAATTCTAGTAATGAGACAAAAATTCCAAGCTCTTTGACTGGAAACCAAAACAAATCTAGCTTTGTATATTCTCTCTGAGACACATAGACTATAAACCATATTGACAGGTAATATTAGTCTGAATTCTTCATATTTTGGTGGAGTGGGCTTCCACTGGAAGTTGGAAGTTATAGCATTTCACCCTATCTATGCTAAGAATAGTTGAGCAAATCACTGAACAGACCAAATCGTGAAATTCCTATACATGTCTGTACAATTCTTATTTAGACTAGGACTCTATAGCTCTTTACAAGGTAATATCTTATTATTTTAACATTAACATTCCCAGAAGTAAATATATATATATGTGTGTGTGTGTATATATGTATATATTATGTATATATATATTTTACTCACAGATACATATTTACTATGTATGGGTTCATTGAATAATTAATACATAGTTAACTATATTTGGGTTTACCTGCCTGAGACTATGACCATGTGTGTCAAATAAGTGACATTTATAAAGCCTTTATACATTAAGTGAACAGAACTTCAAAGCTTGACTTAAACTCAAAATAGTCTATGATACAAATGCAGACTTTATTATTTCAAATTTAATTGATTTAGGAATTCATGCTGTATTTTTTTTTTTTCTTTACTAGTATAAGTTTGTAAGTATAAAGAGGCCACCACTAGTTCAGAAAATGTAATATTCGGATTTACATATCAAAACAATTAGATCATTATTGGTATAACATTTCAAATCATTTATGTTTTGGGGTGATTTTTACACTCATTATTTACCTCATAATTGTCTTAGGCTTGAGAGGCTAAGGAAAATCTAAATCATTCCTTTGATTACCAATCAGAACAAAAGAGAAATCTAAAATAAAAGTTAAAAAGTTTTCACGCCTGTAATCCCAGCACTTTGGGAGGCTGAGGCGGGCGGATCACGAGGTCAGGAGATCGAGACCATCCTGGCTAACCCGGTGAAACCCCGTCTCTACTAAAAATACAAAAAAATTAGCCGGGCGTGGCGGCGGGCACCTGTAGTCCCAGCTACTCGGGAGGCTGAGGCAGGAGAATGGTGTAAACCCGGGTGGCGGAGCTTGCAGTGAGCTGAGATCGCGCCACTGCACTCCAGCCTGGGCGACAGAGCGAGACGCCGTCTCAAAAAAAATAATTAATGAGACAAAAAAGTACCAAATGGTAACAAAGTGATAATAAAGAGATAAAGAAGGAGAAGGAAAGGAGGAAGAGGAAAGAGGAGGAAGAGGAAAAGAAGAAACGTGTGTAAAGAGAGTAATACTGACCAGCGATTTAGAGTTAATTTAAATATCCTCTGACACACAGGGACCATGAAACAGCAAGAGCTCTCTTATTGAAATACTCAGCATCAGTGATTATTTTTATATAGCATACAAGTTTCTTTTTACCTTAACTTTAATTCTATTTCCAGCTAACTAAATATTATCTAACTTCACAAGCTGACACGTGAAAATAAACTTTCATCAGTGAAGCATTTTTGACAGGCATTCATTCATTCAACAAGATTTTCCAAGTACTGATTTTGTGCTGTGTTTTGGGTTATTTTCTCAACATGTGAAAAAGCATGTTTAAATACTGTCTTCACAGAGCAGTTCTTAAATTATAAGTTGCATGTGAATCACTAAGAATCTTGTTAAATTGTCAATGTTTGAGGCATAGCAAAGAGAATTTATTACTTTGTTAGAAAATGAACTCCAGGAATTGAAACCTTTAACCATGATCAGTAAACCAGAAAGTGTCTGAGACAGATCTCAATCAATGTAGAAATTTTTTTTTTTTATCAAGGTTAAAGACATGCCTGAAAAAAAAGGATCACAAATCCACAAGAACTATCTGTGGTCCATACCTTTTTCCAATGATGATTTTGAGGACTTAAATATTTAAAGGGAAAAAAGTGGACTCGACGGGAAAAAGGAAGGGTACAGTCACATTACTGAATCTACATGTTGCAAGAGAAAAGTAGCAGTAAAGAAAGAGTCAATTAGTTCAACTAGCACTCAGTAACTCAGAATGTTCCATGAGAAATGTGAGCTAGAGTAGCTACCTGTGGTGATATTTAACCTTTTATCTGTAACTATCCTCTTAGGAACAAAAGGAAAGGAAGTTTCATACATGATTCAGCTTTTTAGCTTAATTTATACTTTTGGCCATAATTGGGTTCCTCAGATTTTATTTTTCATTTCACGTTCATCTCCCACCCCTCCTTAAAAAATTTTTTTCCTTTAGAGAAAGCATATTAGATGAAAATGAGTCTCTGGTTTCAGATTTTGTCCAATCTCTCATGGCTAAGATGGTTTGTTCCTAGATGGATAGTTCCCATATTGTGAGGAAAGTTCATTGTTAGCAAGTTGTGAAGTCTCCCATTTCATTAAAGAAAATTGGGGAAGGAAGAGAGAAAGAAAACAGAAGAACAAAAA
>NW_012108230.1:979218-1010760 GCF_000951045.1 Mandrillus leucophaeus
AAACATGACTTTAGAGACTGTAGCCAGGAAAATGTTAGGATTTAGTTCAAATTTTAGAAAATAATAAAAAGTGAAAATTATTGGACAAACTTAGAATCTAGTAAGAAGTATCCTATAGATTATTTTGAAAAAATAATTTATGTCTCTAATTACCCAATTTTATTAAAGGCAAAATCACAGCAGGACCAATTTGTTTGTAAAATAAATTTTAGTTTTATTGTACTTGGCATGGTTATTTGCTTAGAATTGAACAAGGATAATCATTTGCCATATAAGTGTTTAAAAAAAAAAAATCGGTCTTGCTGGAACCTTTCTAAAAGTCTTGATCCCAGCCAAAGATTTTTTCCGTACCTGTAGATACTGGTATGAATTCAATGAATTTCTCCTTTTTTGAGGTACCAAGTAAGCTTGGGGTTCCTGGGTCTGTCAGAAAGTAACATTCTTTACCTACCACAGGTCAGCACTGTCTTAAGGACAAAATATGAGACCTGTTTTTCCAAGGGGCTTTTAAAACTCTGTAGGTCAGCCCTATTTTCTCAAGGTCATCTGAAAATATGTCATCCTAGTCAAAGCCTTGATCAAATAACCATTGTCTCTAATCATGTCTTGTTATAAAAGAAAACAGATTCTTAGTGAACTCATACAAATAGCTATATAACCTACAAATTAAGAATAATCAGAAAGCTTCCAAATTTTGGAAACACGTTGAAAAAAAAGAATTATGTTTTAAATTTTGCTCATAAGAGTTTATTTTATTCAGTTGTTAAAAGCTTAAATGGCATAAAAGAGGAAAAAGTTTTATTGACTCTGAAATATAAAAAGAACTGCCAATGTTTTAAACAAAGGTCGTAAAGGTTATTTTCAGTCGTCTATTAGTTCACTCCATGCAGTGAACTTCTTTTCTGCTCCATATTTGATCAGCAATCCTCATGAATATATCACATCTCCATGAAAGTCCTGGAAGATTTTCTCTTCATTCCAATGGCACAGTCTCTAAATTTATCAGAAACCTGTATTTTAGAGAACTCCTCAGAGCTCTGTAGCTGATTATAAATAACCCTTTCAAAAGGTTAAGCTATAACAATTGTGGATGAAATAAGTCTTAGAACAACCATGATAAAAAAAAAAAAATGACAGGAAAATTTGGTTATTTCTGTGGCTTGCAACTGTTTAACATAATCATAATTACTACTAATATTATATACTAAGACATATCAGAGTCACAGAAATCTCTCATAATTTTGGAACTCATACTAATAATACACGTATATAAATATAATCAAAATATGTTAGACATTATTTCATAGTTGACAATGCTTTCTCTGGTTTTATTATACCAATATAAGCAAATATATCTGTTTTGGATTTCAGATTTTAAATCTGAAAATATCTGTTTTGGATTTTATATTATAAACCTAATATTTAAAAAATGAAATCCAAAAGAATAAATTCAGCATTTGATTTTGGAAAGTTTGTGAAATAGCAAAGGCTTATATTTAAGATATAATCAAATGGGATAACAGATTATTATAAAACAAGTCATTAATTTAGCCTACATAACTTGTTTTTTTTTTTTTAAAGTAAAAGCCTTTACTCTTTATTAGAGGAGAGTTACTTTCCCAAATACTAATCCCCAATAAAGACAGCATGATGCCAGTTAAAAATCTCTCACATCTTATAAACAAATCTATTAAACTCTAATATCTTTACCATAAGATATGTTTGCAATTCTTTTTATAAACTTTTTTTCCCCCTAAAATGAGGATTAAAGGTCTAAGAAAACCTGGGACCCCAATGCTGGTCTTGCATCACTGTGCCTTTGATGTTAATGTTTATAGAGCGACTGAACTCATTGTTTCTCTCAAAATTGACTCCTACAATCTCACATACCTACCTTTTCTACATAGTTCCTGGGCCTAGAGGGGTTGAGTAGTCTTATTTTTCATCCCTGTGTCTCAAGAACACAGTTCATTTTTATAGTCATCTTCTCCTGAGTCTGACAATGAGGTTTTAAGTATGGTCAATGTTTAAGATTTAGTAGGAGTTAGGATCCTTTTTACACCCAAGTGTCAAAGCCCTGTAACATACCAGAGCAAGGATTTTAAAAGCCTTACAGAAAGTAACATGCATGTAATAACATTAATTAATTTTTTTAAATCTCAGTTTTTTCTAAGCAAATGCAGATTTTTAAAAAACGTAGGAACATTGACATAGGAAACTTTTCAATAAAATTAAAATGTGTTTCTTAGACTAATTACAAAAAAGCAAAAAACTGATCTTGTACAGTGTGATTGCATTTCTTTATGGGGAGTTCATTTAGATAACCTGCAATTCCGAACTAATGAAAAGGATACTAAAATTTATTAGACATAGTAAGAGTGTATCCTTGGTCATCAGTGAAAGTTTTACATTTCATAGAGCCATTTAGACATACTAGGAGAAGCCAAGAATATAAAATTATTATATCAGGAAAATACATTTATTTTAGATCTTCAAAATAAATTATTGTTAGTATCACACCACAATGACAGTTAGAACCTGAGAAAAAAGTTACATGAGGTGATAAAAAGCTTGAAGGAGAGAGTTATTGTATCAGGCCTCTTCAAGTAGAAAAGAAAGCTGAAAATTAGATGCAACAGAAGTTGCATTTGAATTTTAGGGTGAGAAATTAAAATTTATTGTAATTTTATTAAAAGTATATCAACACTTTAAAAATTTTATCACTCTAACCAATTCTTTAGTGTTGGTTAAACTGTATTAAGTTTCACTCTTAATACAGGCTGGAGTGCAGTAGCCCAGTCGTGGCTCACTGCAGCGTCAAACTCCCTGGCTCAATTGATACTCCCACCTCATCCTCTGGAGTAGCTGGTGTGACAAACACATGCCTTCAGACTCTGCTAATTTTCGTATTTTTTAGTAGAGACAGGGTTTTGCCATGTTGCCCAGGCTAGTCTCAAACTCCTGGGCTCAAGCATTCTGTTCCCATCAGCCTCCCAAAATGTTGGGATTACAGGAGTGAGCCACCATGCCCGGCCTTCCTGATAACCTCTTTCATTACCCTAAGCAATCGTCAGCAACATAACCTTAAATTTGCATAACAAAGGAAATTCTTAGGTGAAAATCAGCAAAATTTACATTGCAAAGTACAGAGAGTGAGAGAGGGTGTGTTGCAGGAGGATTAAAATGGATGCCAAGCCAAACACGAAATTATAGAAATCTACCATAGGATTTTACAAGGAGACCAATTTTATTTACATAGGTAGTTTTAAATTTATTCTGTATCTTTTAACTGGGCCACTGAGTTCTTCCAATGCAGCCCATATTGCAGAGGTTCCCACCCGCCAGGCTGTGGACCAGCACTAGCTTGTGGCCTATTAGGAACTGGGTCACACAGCAGGAGGTAAGTGGCAGGTGGGCAAGTGTTGACACTTGAGCTTCACCTCCTGTCAGCTCAATGGCAGCATTAGATTCTCATAGGAGCACAAAGACATAGATAGATAGATAGATAGATAGATAGATAGATAGATAGATAGATAGATAGATAGAGGTATAGATATCTTTGATACCAGCTTTTAATTAAGCTGACTTTTAAATATAAAGCTTTAAAAATCCTTTCAAATCTCTTACTACTATATATTAGCAGAGATAATCAGCTGATATTCAAAAGGAGCATAACTATCAAACAAGAAAGGACTTGATTTAGGAAGCAAACCTAGGTTACAACAGTAAAAGGGGCAGAATCTTAGCCACTGAACTATAGCTAATGGTAGCTGCCATTGCTCTTCTTAGAAGAAGAAGAACTAGAGGCAGCTTTTTTAGTAAAAGGTACCCTTGTTTTGTGGCTGAAGTCCCCCTAGTAGAAAAACATTTTTTAATCCTTTTTTCTGGCTGTTTTTGTTTGTTTGTTTTTATTTTTGTTTTGTTTTTCAGTTTTGCAGCTGTAGGGGATTTCAGCCAATTCAGAGGACTTGGTCTGCATAAGTGGGAATTCCCATTCAGATTTGACCAAACCAGGTGGAGTTGGTGAAATCCAATGGGAACAGGAGTGAAAGGCCAAAACAAGAACAAGAAAAACAAGCAATACGATTACTGAGCACTCTAATGGTAAGGAGAAATCAAGGCCAGCTGCTTGTCAATCTTAAGTTTTAGTCATAACAAACCTGCATATTGTTCATATGTACCCTAGAACTTACAGTATAATCATAATTAAAAATTAAAAAAAAAAAAAAAGGAAAGTGACAGACTGGGAATGGTGGTGCATGCCTGTAATGCCAGCTACTCAGGAGGCTGAGGCAGGAGAATCACTTGAACCCAGGTGGCAGAAGTTGAGGTGAGCCGAGATTGCACCATTGCACTCCAGCCCGGGCAAAAAGAGCAAAACTTGGTCTCAAAATAAATAAATAATAAATAAATTAGTAAATAAATAAATACAATAAAATAAAAATAAAAATAGAAAAGAAAATGACTTAAGACATTTATTTCAAGGCAAAACCCCAGTTCAGCTACCTACCTAGGAATGCGGCCAAGGCTGAAAGCCGATCTCTACCATCTTAGAAGCAGGAAAAAGCTCAAACTTGCCTTACCTGTTGTGAGTGAGTAAAACCTCAGAAAAGGAGTCATACAGCTAAATCAACCTTAGATCTCAACCAAATTAGGGGAGATCAGGATTCTCTGGAGGGTAAATAAAACCTTCAGTACCTCCGCAAATTGTCCTATTGGTTTGAGCAATAAAATCTTGGTACCAGCCTGGGTACCAAGGTTTGAGGTTTGGTACCCAGGCTGGTACCAAGCACCAACAGAAGATTTGTCAAAAGTTAGGGCCACCTCCACTCAGAGTCCACTTTGTCCCCAATTTGTAAACCAAAAAATATCTGAAGCAGGAATCAATCACTTTAGAGGTTTATTGTGCCAAGGTTAAGGACTTGCTTGAAAAGAAAAATCACAAATCCACAGGAACAATCTGTGGTCCATACTTTCTCCAAAGATGATTTTGAAACCTTCAGTATTTAAAGGGAAAATGCGGGCTGGAGGGGAAAGAGAGACAGTATTGTGACATTGCTGAATCCACATCTTGTAATAGAAAAGGAGCAGGTAGGGGAAAAGTCCATTAAGTTTTCAACTAACTCTCAGTAAATCGGTACTTTATATAACATAAGGTGAACAGAGTAGCTATCTATGGAGATACATAACCTTTATCTGTAGCTCTCTGCTTAGGAACAAAACGAAAGCAGGTTCTTGCATGACTCATCTTTCCGCTTCATTTTTTCTTTTTGGGATAGTGAATTGGGGTCCTGAGATTTTACTTTTTTTTCACAGACCCCAGGGAGTTATAGTTCCCCTAAATAAAAACAAAGGTTCAGAGTAAGAGAATATGTTAATTAACTACATAATAATATATAATAAGATTAACTGTTTTGTGCAAGCAAAATACATTATAGTATATGTGGACAATTGGAAAAATGTAATTAAGACTGTGATGAGCATTGAGTGGCACTATGAGACCTGAAAGATGTATACTACTTAACCAGATGCAAATGTTAGGAGATGGGAGAGATGTCCAGAAAGAGGAAACAAACAAGGGTCGAGATCCCAATAACTAAACTACAGTTTACCATGGTTGTGTGCTAGGGAAGTATTTGTGTGATTGAACGCATAATGGAATGTCTGAAAAAAGAGCAATAAAGCCTCTTTACCCTGAGCCCCTCATGTACTCCCAGCCCTGCCTAGAAAACCTCCAGCCACCCAAGATCTGTCAACTAAGAGATAAGTGTCTGGCAGAGAAAAGGTCCTCCATGTGGCATCTCATCTGGCAATTACATGCCTGTGTTTTACCAGTCTATAAATATTTTCAATATAATCACTGTATATGAGTAGAAAACTGGAAGGTTAATTGGGAAGTAATAATGAAGAACTTTGTGAACAATATTTCGGATTTTTGCCTGCATCCTAAGAGTAATTCTAAACCAAAGATGAAGTTTAAAAAAATGAATTCCATGATTAGAAATATACCAGTATCAAAGCAGTGGTGATCAAGCGAGTGAAAAGACAGAGGTAGAATTATTCTTACCTTTCCTTCAGAGCAGAACAGAGGGAATGTAAGGAGGGCTATTACACCATGAATGTTGGATATTAATTCTCAGAAAATAAGAATCAAATTTAGAGTTCTCATCTGTTCCAAAAATATTGAAATACTGTCTAGACTTGCTGATTGGCATCTGAATGTCTGTTTCTCATTAAAGTGTAATGCTCTAGCTAAACAGTAGAGAGGAGAGTAGTTGAGTCTTCAAATGAGATTTTCTATTCAGAGTCAGTATAATTTGGTTCTCTTCTCACTGAAGTCTATTATCACTTCGTCAAATTATACTACTGTATAACATAAAATCTAGTTATAGAGACTTGAAATCTAGATTTGGCAGCATTTAACACATTTTTATCTTTCTCTAAAAATATCTTTTACCACTATAACTCAAGCTTTTCACCCTATCACATCTAGGCAGGCAGTTGAATACACAATTACTGCATAGTTCAGGTAATAAACTTTGCACTATTTTTCACAGAGGCAATATGTATTATGATCATTCTCTCAATTATTTTCCTTTTGAAATGTTGTTCTCACTTCTGATTATAATATTAAAGTTTTTAGTCTTGCCATAAAAATCTGTAATGTGATTGTTTGCTTATATACTCTGCCCAATGAATAATGAAGTCTCCAAAATATTAAAATGTTCTTATAATTAGTAGTGTCTGCTGTATCCATTTAATGTTGGGTATGCTCCATTTTTTTAAATGCTTCTGGTAATTTACTCAAACAAACTATACTGTAAATGAAGTCAGTCATTATATGTTGTATACTATAAACTAATGTATATCCTTTAAAAGATGTGTTTAACTTCAGTGATTTAAGTTTTGTGTTATTCACTGAAAATCAGAAGTGGTATCTAAAATTACTACTACTGAATTGATCAACTTAATTTGATAATATAGTTCATCAATGTGACAAAGTATTAAAGCAGTTACTTTCTCTCTTTTTTTTTTTTTTGGTTTTATATTATCCTTTAAATGTCTTCATTGTTGACCTGATTTCCAGAAAATTAATTCTTCACAGATTTTATTTGTTCTGTCAGCATAGCAGAAACAAAAACATCCTGCCATAAATTGTGCTTGCAGTTAGAGCTTAATGATAAATACATTCTTGTTCTCTGCTACTTCGAATGATGAAGTGCTATTAGCACTGAATTCTCGCTTTACTACTCTAGACCCAGTGAATAACATTAATTGTTTTATAACCCTACACCAACTCATTTTCTCTGATTCATAAAACAGTTATGCACCATTAAGAAGTATTTCTCAGTAGGGTCCATTTTTCCCCTTAAAAAAGAGTTTGAATTCATTCATCTCCCATTCTTATTCTGAAAATGCAGCATGAACTTTGAATTATACACTAGATTTTATGCAATTCTCAGTCTCTAAATTAGCTGAGAAAGGGAAAATATCTTAAACTACGTTAGAATGCAGATTTAGCACAATAGAGTTGCAAGGAAAATATGCCAATTATTTTGAACAAATATGTGTGCTATTTGAAGTCTTAATGTATTTTCGAGAATGGTATTTACTTTTTAAACTTCAGAGAACAAAAGCATTGCAAGTGGACACCAAAACATCAAATACTATTCAGTCTGGTATTCAGAAATATGAGGGAATCATATACATCCTATATGTATATATTTATTAGAAGAATGGAAGTAGCTGAATGTAATTCTTGGCAAAAGCTCTGAATTCTCTAAATTATGTAACCCAGTAATCCAGAAAGGTAAACAAAGCAGGAAGTGAAATTAAATCAGCAATTAAAAATTTTTAATAAACTATTCTCTAGAGAATTTCCTAAAAAATATTATGTCACTATAGAAATACAGATAATTAAAGTTGAATATGTTTCAGTTTAGAATATACTCCTCTAAGTCAATGAAGTAGATTTTAATTTGTATGAACAACTCAGACCAAGAGGCAAAAGTTTTGATTTGTCTCATAAGTTTACCTTTGTTTTCCTCTGCAGAACAGAAAAAGTAAACCAATGATAATTTTTATTATAAAAATAAATCCTTATATCCCTGCTTTTAGCACATACTAAAACTTAAAAACCTAATGGAAAATAAGCCATCGAGAGAAATGAACCGGTATAAAACTATTCAAATTTCCAATGAGCAGGAATGGGACAAACTCTCAAACAGCACCATGTTTATTTACAGGGCCAAGCTACTGAAGTATAGTGCGGGCATCTTGGTTTTTGGTTTTGTTTTTGTTTTCACTCAGATGACACCATTAGGAAAATCATAGCCTCTTTTTTGTTCCTGCATTATATAAATACAAAATATTGGGGCCAATTTCAATAATAGTGGTCCAAAATGAGTCGCTGTATCACATTTGTTGTAAATAATGTGCTAGATATGAGAGAAATCGGTTTTTCCCTGACCTCTGAAACAGGGTACATTGCTTTCTTTCTTTTTTTTTTTTTTTTTTTTTTTTTTTTTTTTTTTTTTTTTTTTTTTTTGCATAGCATCTATTTTTTTTTATTGTTTGGCATATTTTGTGAGGTTTTGAGAGGCAGCACTGAAAACATCAATGTTAGAAATACAAGTCAGTTGAGCTCTTGAATGAGAAATGATAGTCACTACATATGAATGAATTTGTCTAAAAGGAGTGCAATTCATACTTTGGACATACCCCCTTTATTTAGTTACAATTAGCAGTTTGCTCATCATTCTGTGTTTTCTTCTTATATGTGTTTGGTATATTTTGACTTAATAGTTGATTTTAAAATATAATTTTCTTTGAAAGTAACTTTTTCAGTAACCAAATCAATTTCCAATGAAAAGGAAACTGCATTTGCTACAATTGAAATGTTATGTGTACCCTAAATTTATTTCTAAAATTATTTGACTACAGTACGAACACTTAACATGAGATCTACCCTTCAATAAAATTTTAAGTGTCCAATACAATGTTGTTGACTGTAGGCCTAATGTTGTGCACCAGAGCTCCAGAACTGATTCATCTTACTGAATAAAAACTGTGTGCCCATTGATAGGTAACTGTCCATATCCCCCTCCTACCATAGTTGCCTTGACAACTACCATTCCAGTTTTTGATTCTATGAATTTATTTTAGATACCTCATATAAAAGGAATTATGCAGTATTTGTCTTTCTGTGACTGGGTTATTTCGCCAAACATAATGTTATCCAGGCCCACTCGTATTATCTCATATTAAAGAACTTTGTTTTTTAAGGGTGAATGTTGTATTGTATGTATATACCACATTTTCTTTGTGCATTCATTCATTAGTGGACATTTAGTTTGCTTCTGCATCTTGGCTGATGTGAATAGTGCTGCAATAAACATTGGGAGTGTAGATACCTCTTTAAGATTTTGATTTCAATTATTTTGGTTATATATCCAGAAGTATGCTTACTGGCCCAAATGATAGTTTTCTTTTTATTTATTTATATTTTGAGGAACTTCCATACTGTTTTCTAAATACTATGAATTAACTGAACTGTACTGCATTTCCACTAAGAGTTTGCAAGTTTCCTAATTTCTCTGCATCCTCACCAACACTTGTGTTTTTTTTTTTTTTTTTTTAATTGTTCACCTGCCAGAATGGCTATTATTAACAAAGGGCACATTGCTTTTTTGGGTGGTGACTGCTAAGAGTGCTCGAAGCAATGAGACCATGGTAGAGGATTGAAATAGACAGTCTTTAATTTTAGCCATATATTTAGCAGCCACGTAAAAGCTATATACTTCTAGAATTATCTGAATTTATGAAAAGTGAAGAGTATTTTTAAATAGATTCTAAAGATTTTTATCTTTACCATTTGATGAGAAATTTTTTTTTATTTGGATTAAGCATATGCAGTGACAAAACTTGAAATCACTAAGATATCATCAGTCTTGATCTTCCATCAGGAATCTAAAGAGCAAGTTTATAAGGCAAAATAGCTGTCATAGTTGTAGATACCTAAATAGCTGATATAAAGGCAGATAAACACTCTATTTTAAAATAGATGTAAGCTCCTTATTGACTGATTGTTACAGATTCACAGAAACACATGCTAGCACATACACACACACACACTATATATATATATATATATATATATATATATAGATAGATGTCTTCTGCAAAGTAGCTCATCTCTTCATTTAATTCTAAGTGAAGGAAAAAAAACTAGATAATTATGACTTCAACAATGATTAAAACCAGTGAGAGGTGCACATGTCTATGAAAACATAGAAGTGAAGTTCCTTGAAGTATGTGCATGTTTTTGCCTAGTAAAGTAATGAAGAAATGGCATAGAAAAAATGAGCACAGTTGCAAAGCATTATATTAAATTCCGTGTATTCTTCATGAATAACTCCACAGTGAAGATGTTGTTTGAATAAGAAAGAGTTTTCATCAAATTTTGCGGTATTACATTTGGCTTTAAATTATATTTCTGAATTGAAGGCAGGTAATTTAGTTGGTATTAGTTTCATGAACTAATAGTTGTATAAATTACGGTATGAGAAAATCAGAAAGTTGGCTTGGCTAGAAATGGCTTACGATGATTACAATAAAGTCAAATTATATTAATAAATAATACAAAGCAATTCAAAGATTTTAATGGTGAATCTCAAATACTTTATAATAGGCTGAAAATTTCATCCCTTAGGAGGCATTTTTTTTCCATTTCCTGAAATACATGAGTTTATAATGCAATGCAAATTTCAACTCTCTTAAAATAACTTAATTCTAAATAATAAATTATCTATAAATGTCAAACTTACATATATGCAGTTCTATATTTTCATTTCCTTGCATATTTAAGTAAAATATTTTCTTCTTGTCAGAATTATAAAAATACAATAATAATAATGGCTACCATAATTGAGTGCTCATGATATACTAAACACTGTGCTAAATGCTTTGCAGGCATACCATCTTTAGAGTTCACAGAAAATGTATTTGATGAAGTGTTAGCATTTCTTATAGAGAAGAAAACTAATAGCATAGACAGGGGAAGATTATGCTTATAAGTTACATAAAACCAAAACATAAATTGAACTAAAATTTGTCTGATTATAAATTCATGCCTCAAATGCCCATGAAATCCTCATTCTCATAAGTGTTTTAATGTTGAAATCCCTAAAAGTTTAAAGCACTCTTTGGCCTTTTCTGCAGGCAATATTGTCTACTGGTTCCACCTCTGGCCTACCAGAGCGAGGACTTCTTTAATGGGGCAGAGATAAAATTTGGTAATATAAAAATGGAAGAGCACAGAGGAAAATAAAACTTTGTTTCTCTTTCCTTGAATACTAGAATATTTTAAATATTTTTATACTATTTTAAAACACAAACAGAAAGCTAATATAGTTTGGTGTTGAACTACAGCAATTACTCTATTTTTTCCTATACAAAAGAAATAATTATAACCTTGTAAGAAATGAGTGAAATGATTATCATTTTCTGCCATTTACTCCATCTGGAACCATTTGTAGTTTCATTGAAGTGTAATAATTCTGTAAGCAGAGTTTCAGTAATATATTGCAACTTTTGGCCTTTACAATTTGCATCAAGTTCCAGATACTGTGGCTCACCAGTAAAGGCTGTTCACTTCCTACTCTGACCTCAAGTTTAGAAGTGCCACAAACATGAGATGGGTGTGAATGATTCCAATACTAACCAAAGAAACTACAAGGAAAAATACAGAGTTCTAGAAATGAGTCAGGGAACTCTACGTTCTTAAATAATGGCAGCCTATGAAAGGAGAATGCCAAAACCAATTTATACGAAGTAAGCTGTCCACATTGTACTGGGCAGTTAGTGAGTAACTCAGTCAGCAGAGTGTAAAAGCTACAGTGCCTCATCTATACAGGTCAGAATATCAAAGAAGGCTGTAAAGCTGGGAAACCTATAATAGTGTGTGGGTAGATGCTGGCCTACTCTTTGCTTTAAGTCATGCACTGGGAAATTACAAAAAGCTCAGTGTGACAAACATGGTGGTATTGGGAAGTTCTGTGACAGTCAAGGTTACCTGAAAATATGGTGGCAGGGTAAGTGAGGAGTGGTTAACTCTTTGTCCTCTAAAGTCTTCTACCTGAGTTCAACATAGAATCCAACCCCAACAGGTTATGTGCCAAGGTAGTTGACAGATGTTCTGCAACATGAGCTAACATGGGGAAAGTAAAGAGACATTTAATGTGTGCAGGAATTTCATTCATTAGTTAATTCGTTATATAAAAGCTTACATTACATTTAGTAGTTGGTAGAGTAGCACTGTTCTAGACCATGCAGTTCTAGTGAGAAACAAAATAACAAAAATCCCAGTCTCCTCATAAGTCATTTTACATCTTACATCCTACAGCCTTATTGTAGGAGGTTGCCTATAATAAGTAAACTATATAAATTATACAGATTATACATTATATGATGACAAGTACTGATAAAAACATATGGCAGGGAAAGTTTGAATTATGGAGGGGATGGATAGAATGTCTATACCTAGAAAGTAAAGTTGAGTAAAGATTTGAAAGAATCTAGGGAGTAAAGTGGTGAGGAAGAATATTCCAAGTACGTATATATTATCCGTTCTTTACATTGGAATGGGGGAAGTGCCTGGTACTTCAGCCTAGTGGTGAAGAAGAAAAGACAGTGGGACCTGAGATTATCACAGGGACTTGGGAAGTAAGCTTATAAACTGTGGCTGTAATTCAGAGTATAACAGGAAGCCATGAGTATTTTAAGCAGAGAGTGATTTATATTTTAATAGGATCATTTGGACTTCTGTGTTAAAAATAGCCTATAAGTGGCAAAGACAGAAACTAGGTGATGGATTAGGGAGCTGTGACAATTATTCAGGTAAGAAATAATGTTTGCATAAACTGATAGTTCCTAAGGTATTAAGAAGTGGCTTGTTTCTGGATTTATTTTGAAAACTGACTTAGCCATATTAGCTACAGTGGTAGCTGAGAAAAAGTTAGGAATTAAAGATGACACTAAATATTTTGGTTTGAACCAGTCTAAAAACAGATTTCTTTTTATTTGATAGGATGGGAGATACTGCAAGAAAAGCAAGAGATACAGAACAGAATGTCAGCAGCTAAGTTTTGTAATTGATAATTTTTAGGTGTTTATAAGATATTTGAGTAGAGGTGAAGAGTAGGCAGCTAAATATGAATGTGCCAAATTGGAAAGACTTGAAATTGATGGTATAAGTTTATTTAATTAGAACCATAGATAATTCCAATATAGCTGCTAGGGAGGAAAAGGAAGAAAGAAAATGAGAGGGAGAAGAGAGAGGAAAGAAAATGAGAGGGAGAAGAGAAACAGAGGGGAGAAAGAGGAAGAGAGAGGGAAAGCAGAACTGAGTGGGTAAACTGAGTGGGTAAGGGAGCAAGGGAGAGGGAAGGGGAGGAGGTAAGAACAAAGAAGAGAAAGAGGGAAGGAAAGAAAAGGGAAGGAAGACAATGAAAGAAGAAAGCAAAAGAGACCAATAACTAGATCAAGCTCACTACGATATATTGAGCTAGAGATGTGAGGACCTTCACAGGAGACTGAGAAAAGCTGTCAGTGAGAACAAAGGAAAACCAAGAAAATGAGGTAAACTGTCACCCTAGCAAAGAAAATACTTCAGGGAGGGGGAGTTATCACTTTTGCTTATAGGTTCAGTAAGGTTAAAAACTGACCATTAGATTTAGCAAAATTGAGGTAATTTTAGATCAGATAATTATCTCTCAAACTGACCATGTAATAGGCTACAAGGGAAATCTTAAGAAGCTTCCCTGCAAATGCACATGAAATTTTGCAACAATAACCCAAATATTAAAATATGTTACAGAAATGTTTATTTTAAAAATATAACTGAAGATCACATGATATACTACTATATAATCCTTGGTTTACAAGAAAATCATATGTAACGTAGGACACGCTGCATTATCAGTTAAGCCAAATCTGTATTTAGAGAAATTTTATATGTATGAACACCGCTTTTAAGAAAAATACTTAAGAAAATGCATCATTAAGAAAACACAACATTAATAAAAATACATCATTAAAAGATTGCTAAGGTACTAAATATACAAGTGTAAACTTAAGTTTTAATTTGTATATTAAATTTAACTGAACTAAATTTGTATATTAAATTTGACTTAATTAAATTTTATTTTAATTCAACTTACTAAGTTGAATTAAAATAAAAAATAAGTATTATGATGAAATTATTGCAAAAATAATTTTTTCGAAGGGTGGCAAAGAGAAAGTGAAATAAATGTATAAAGTAATAAAATCGGTTGCAGAACTTTTAAAGACCATAATAGATTCTACAAACTTTAAATGGCAAAATATAAATATTCTAACTGAAATTGCGACATTTTCTAGAATTTATAATAAGCAAACCTGGTTATAAAAACTACTTTGAATGCTACAATAAACATCTGATAGCATGCAGTGGAAACCAATCACCCATCTCCCACCCTGTACACCCTGACAAAAGCCTCAGAACCAAGCAATTTATAGGCAAATTCCAACAAATTATTTAGAAGCAGATAATTTCTGCCTCTCACAAATATATCTAGGAAGTAGAAAGTGTGAAAAATTTTGTTCAACTCAATTTATAAATTCAGCCTACTTTTATGATAAAATACTTCAAAGCATTACAGGAGAAAAATTATGAGCAAAATACCCTTAAGAACAGAGTTTGATAATCTTGGTATAATTAGCCAGTTTGTTATATAGTGTATTAAACATTACTGATTTTGTTTCAGTAGGTTTCATCCCTTCCGTGCGAGCTAATGGCATTGAAAATTTCTGTAAATAATTAATGGAGAAAATGATTGTCATAGAAAATCTTGATAAATATTATGAAGAAAATGCTAATATATTGAAAAAGATAATTTTTCAAAGTTCCAAAATTAAAAATGTAAATAAACTCTTAGGAAATAAGAAACAGGTAAGAGATTCTTATTTTGACATAGAATATAAACACACCCGGAGAAGGAATAAGGCGGAAGAAGGCAGGCATCAAAGTCAACGAAAAACCTTAAAAACATCTTCTTATTAAACATTAAAAGGACAAGAATGCCTGCTTTTACCACTAATGTTTAAAATTATTTTTAAGTAACTGAAAAGTTCAGTACATAAACTAAATAGGAAGCCTAAAGACTGTGCAGGAAAATTTTTTTATAGTAATTGTAGACTGCATGTGTAATGGTTAATTTTGTGTGTCAATTTGGCAGGCTATGGTGCTCGGTTGTTTGGCCAAACACTAGTCTAGATATTGCTATAAAAGTATTTTGTATGAGTGATTAACATCTAAAATCAGTTCACTTTAAGTAAAGCACATTATCATGGATGATGAGGGTGGACCTCATTCAATTAGTTGAAGGCCTTAACAGAAAAAACAAATTTCCCAGGAAAGAATAAATTCTGTCTCAAGACTTTAGCATAAAATTCCTTCCTGACGTTCCAGCCTGCCCTATGGATTTCAGACTTCCCAGCATCCAATTATCTGAACTAATTCCTATATATAATACATATACACAGACAGACACATACATGTATACATATATAATACACAAATATTCACATATATGCATATACATACATACATGAAATATGAAGATATTTATAACACTGTATTAATCATCTGTAATATAGTCTATCAAATTGTAATATGTTAATATAAAATATATATTTACATATAGCCATTTATCTATTTATAGAATCTATCTCTCCTATTGCCTCTGTTTCTCTGGAGAGGCCTGACTGATACATCATGAGCACCAACATGATAAATCAAAAATAATTTATACATACATTTCAAGGAACTATAAAGTGCTTTCAGCAATTTCGTGTGGTCAACATGGAAAATTCAATAGCTTTTCTATATATCAGGAATTACCAACTAGAAAATACAATAAAAATTAATATGCCTTTACACTAGCAACAAAAATATTCATAGGGAGATTTTTGAATTAATGTATCCCTAGATTTTCCCTTGAGGAAGACAATTTTTCAATTTACGTATGTCCTTAGATCTTTATAGGGAAATATGTGAATTAATGTATGTCAGTTCCCATGTTAATACAAAGCTCATTAAATGGCAACAAGTTTATATTGGAAGCTGATTCTGAAAGTAAGTAACAATAAAAATGCAGGGAGAGCCAAGAAAATTTTGAAAGAGAAGAACACACAGGGAAGGCACTTCATGTAGATATAAGTAGATATAAGGATATAATTCAAAGTAGCAGTTATATAAACGGTACAAAATATGCATGCAGAAGGAAAATATATCAATAAAGCACAATAGAAATCTTATTCATACCTGGAGGCTGACATTATTATAGAGATGGCTTTAGGGTAGAGATTACTGCAGGATGGATGTATTATTTAAAAGCTAGTATTATAATTTTTTCTTTTTAATCTGGAAAAAATGTTGGTTGTTTTATATTGTGTCTTATGTGAAATGTATCTGATTCCAAAGATTAAGAGCTAAATAAGGGTGACCTAAAATATCAAGTCCATGGGAGAAAATTTTAAAAATATATATATAAATATTTTATATATGTATATCACTATGATATATACATATATAAATAAAAATATATATACACACACACAAATCCGAATCTTTTCTATCCATCCAATCATAATCCTACCTTCCCCTTTTCCATAGTTTACATGGTCTATATTCACATATTTCTATCCCTATCCCAATACATGTATTTTCAACATCTGGGCATCCAGATACTAAAATACTAAAACTACGAAAAAAAAAAATTAGCCAGGCGTGGTGGCATGCGCCTGTAGTCCCAGCTACTCCGGTGGCTGAGGCAGGAGAATCACTTGAACCCGGAGGGCAGAGGTTGCAGTGAGCTGAGATCGCGCCACTGCACTCCAGCCTGGGCGACAGAGCGAGACTCCTTCTCAAAAACAAAAAAAAAAGAAGCAATGATTACTAATATATCAGACTCCATTATAATTCTAGATTTTCTTAAATTTTGTATCACCACTTTTACTTAAATATTTGTTCAATTTCTACTGATATAGTTGATAGATATTCTATAACAGGTAAGCATGTATTAAGATTATGATATATCCCATTATCATATTAATAAATGTACATGTGAGCAGTCCGTATTTGCATTATGATACAAAAATTTTGAAAAGTCTATGCAATTTAAAACACAACATTGTGTTTTTAATACATCTTATGATACAAACAATTAAGCAGTCTTCCGGAGGAACTCAGTAGTGTTTTGTCTGCTCTCTCAATCAGAAATACTGTTCTGCCTTTGCTTCCTAATGTGTATAGGCTACATTAGTCTGCTGGTCACAAATGAATGTTTGGGGATATTTTTAAACTATAGATTATTGTAAACAAAAGAGACATGAGTACAAAGTTATTGTAAATGTGTTTTGTTACTAGAGTGGAACAGCCAAAATGCCCTTTCTTTGATCAGTAAATCAGAAAAAATGCTATTAATATAATTAATAAAATATATGAATGTATTACCTAAATGTATTAGTAATTCTTTAATTGTAAGAGTAAAATATTACATATGAGGATAAATTTTTCTCAGGCAGTCAAACCTCCCTCCAGATATACCCATTTTTTTCCTCTATTTAAACCACTAAAAGTATTTTTGTCCCTTAGTTTCTGAGAAACAATTTGGTAATTTCAGCGGCTTGCACATACAACTTTTACTGTCAGCAAAGTTTCTTCTGGTTTTCCGAACACTCCGATTTGCCCCTGCTGTCAACATTCACTCACCATTGTGATTTGAAATGAACAGTCTTAGATGAACAGATTATGTTATATCCAGAGTGAAATACTATTTTGCAATATATTTTAAAAAGCATGTATTTCCACATTCCGTTAATATGACATTCTAGAACAGGCAAAAATAAGGTATGGCAGTAGACATCGGAGCAGTGGTTTCATAAGATATTACGGAAAGAGCATGGGCTGGAAAGATATGAAAGGAAATTGTACGATTGGCCAGAATGTTCTATAACATGGTCAGATTGGTAGTTACTTATTGAACTGTTTACCTAATCATATTGTAGACAAATTATGACTCAGTAAGACAAGAAAATAAGCTTGCAAAACAATACAGGTCAATAAGGCAATAAGGGCTGGGCAAGGTGGCTCACTCCTGTAATCTCAGCACTTTTGGGGAAGCCAAAGCAGGCAAATTACTTGAGACTAGGAGTTCAAGATCAGTCTGTAATAGCAAGACTCCATCTCTACAATAAATAATAATAATAATAAAAAGATGGTGTGGTGGCGTACACCTGCAATCCTAGCTACTCGCAAGGCTGAGGCTGGAGTATCCCTTTACTTCTGTAAAGGCTTTAGTTTTCGTTTTATCACTTTAGTTTTAGCAGACGCTGCAGTGAGCTGTGATCACACCACTGTGCTCCAGCCTGGGCTACAGAGTGGTATAAGGAAACAAACATGTCGTTTCCCTGCTTTACCCCTGGTGATCTCAAGGTTGAAGTGTTACTCTTCCTCTTTGCATAATGTGTGGTGTACAGTGAGTACTTGGAAGATACCTAGTAACTTTACTTGAAGGAGTGCTCTTCTTCTCTAAGAGGTATTATTACATGAAATTTTAAACATTTTGTCATGATTTCTGGAAGGTGAGGGTGATGTAAATTTCAATTTTTCAAATGGTTGACCCTCAAAATAGATTGTCTATAAGAAAAAAATGAAACAAAAATAAAAATAAAAAGACTAGTCTCATGATGATTTGAACCTACTTTATTACAATACAGTCTCTTAAGAGCTGTCTGTATGTGCAATGTTCTTCCTATGAAAAGTCCTTACTAGATTAATAATAAATAAAATCACATAAAAATATCATATAGCCAATTTTTCTTTTTAAGTCATAGCCATAACAATTCGTGTTTTGTCTAATATTTATCTAATATGAAAAGAACATGATACATTTTTTTCCTTTTCTTTCTAGACAAGTCTGTTTAAAAATGTATACTGTTACCAAAAAAAGGCCATCTAGTATTCCAGTACAGTATAATAAAAGATGAATAACATAATTTTCTTATACATAAATATAAGTAAAAAGTGAATCTTGTTATTGCTATAAGTTTCAATAACTACCCTAAATCACCTGTAGAAATAAATCATCTATTTCATTCACATTTGAATAATTCAAAAGATGATATACGTAGTTATTCTTTATAGAAATGCATTCTTTAGACGATTTTGCTGCTTTGGACTAAATCCAAGGATATTTGTAATAAGGTGAATTCATGCAGCCTGAGAATAGTATATTATATACAGAGATTTCATTGAAGTCATAATCTAAGTTTCAGTACAATTGAATGGCAAACATGCGATTAACTTATTAATAAGCAAATTAGTAAAAATCACATATACAATTTTTTTCTGTAAAAAAAGCAACTTGAGCCCTTTCCCCCATGTTTATTCAGTCATTTAATAGGTATAATTAAAATGAATCAGAAACTGATACAAATCAGTTACTTTTCTCTCTCAAGGCTCCTAAGACAGAAGCAACTGTATATTTCTTCAATAAACCTTTAAATAATGTCCTGACCTGATTTTTAAAATGTATACATGTAACAAATGAAATACTTGTTCATATTCATACTTCTGCATTTTTCTTTACAGTAATAGGCAAGTCGTTGTGAATGGTCAAATTGCTTATGCTCTGGCATTCTGTTCATTTACAGAACCCCAAAAAGTTCCAGTTACATGTTTGTTGTCAGCATTATATACAAAGGGAAAACAAACTACAGTCATACATCACTTAAAGATGAGGATATGTTCTAAAAAATGCATAATTAGGTGATTTTGTCACGTGAACATCATTAAGCATACGTACACAAACCTGTATCTATAGCCTACTACACACCTAGACTATATGGCATAGCATATTACTCCTAAGCTATAAACCTGTAAAACATGTTACTGTACTGATCACTGTAGACTATCCTAACACAATAATATTTGTATATCTAAACATAGAAAAGACACAGTAAAAATACAATATTAAAATCTATGTGACCACTGACATATATGCAGTCTATTAACCAAAACATCATTATGTATTGTATTGTATTGTATTGTTATTGATAGTATTGTTATTGATAGCTAACAATTTATGCAACTACAAATTAAATAATGTACTTCAATGCTTTAAACTTTGTTTGATACATAGCACTTACTGTGTTCTAGCTATTTTGAAATATTATTTCAAGCCCTAATTCAGCAAAAGATATTCTAAATAATTATGTTAATTTGGTTAATTTATTGTTTAAATATGGGTGAATGTTAACGGTATTCAGTTGAATATGGCTTTTTTGTTTTTGATGTAATGCAACTTTATAGATGATGTAATCTGTAGAATAGATACTCTCTAAACCCTGCTACTGTTCCTCTTAGTCATCAAAATATCATGTTAATCACTTTGAATTTTGCAAAATTTCAGCCTAGCAATATAATTCAGGCTATAATTAATTACAATTGCTTCACAAGTACATCTACTTTTTAAAGTGAATGCAAATTTGCTAGAAAATGGAATACCAGAAAGAATTAATTTCCCTCCCTTTGCTTGGCTACTGCTTACTGGGGACATGACTGAAGCTAAGCACTGTGAAAAACAGTACCCAATAAATATTAAATCAATCAATCTATTGATGAATCAGAAATGACAAGGGACATTGGCCTGTATTCATCTTCCTGGAAATTGGATTACAAAACTGATTTTAGAGCCAAAGCACAGTGTGTCACAACAGCCCTAGCAACCAATATTCTGAGAAAAGACCGTGACACTGACTCAACACAAATGTGTTAGCACCTATCAATGTAGGGTAAATCACATTATTAATTTTCCAAGTGCTACAAATATCTGGCATGATAAGGTTGATGACAATGTTCAAGGTCATACTAAAGACATCTGAGTATCAGAGATAAAGAAAATGTCTACCCATTGTTCTGCTTCGGACAGCACCCAGCTTGTTTAACTGCAAAATATATCAGAAGATTATATTAGAGGGAAATAATACCAGCAGAGTTAAAGGAGTGTTACTTTTTTGATCAATGTTTGATACCACTCCTTCAATATTGCACTGTATATCTCTAAAGAAATATAATGTTTGGTTCAGATAATACATGATGTATAACTCATAACATTTTACATATTTTGAACTAGAAGAGAGTTGACTTTTCTCTCCATAACTTGACTTCAGTTTAATCTAAAAGAAGAAAAAGGGGTTCTGGAAAGTTTGGTGTAATCTCAGCTAATTACCCAGATGTGGTAGCATAAAATATATCTATAATATCATCTACCAAAAAGTAGAATATTAAAAAATGCTAAAGAGATAGTATTGTAGTAATATTTAAATAAGTCAGGTTTGCATGGTAGAGGCAACTTTGTATACATTCAGTTCTATTTGGAGGAGGAAAAAAAGTGTTGAGCCTGTGTGTTTGTATACATATAAACCAAAAGAGAAATAGACGTGCATATTTTTACAGTTGTGTGACACAAGTACTGAAGTGCACAGTTTCCGGCTCAAATACACAGGCATGCCTAAAAAATGTTTATTTTCTTGCATCTGTTTTCTACATACTTGTGTAGCTTTCAGCGGCAATTCTTCCTTCTCGATGACTCTGTAGGAACACATTTCTGATGTTGTTGTTGCTGTTTTTGAATTCCTCTCACACAATCTCTAAGAGTTTGATATGTTCATTGGTTTATTGCTTGAATTTTTAATCCTGTTTTTAGTATTTCTGGAACTGGCAAGTAGGCTCTGAAATCTTGGGTGTTGCATGGGCCTAAATGTTACATGAATTCATGTTATGATAAGTTGAATAAAAATTGTTTCTTTTCTATTGGCTTGAGAAAGAGCTAGAAGGGGCAAACTTACCCTTTCATAACAGCACCAATCCCACCAGGAAAAGTAGAGCTGTCCTGTCCTAATAACCTCTTAAAAGTCTCACCTATTAATACTGTTACAGTGGCAATGAAATTTCAACATGAGTTCTGGATGGGAAAAAACATTAAATCACGGCACACTGTGATCTGGATGCCTCTCCATTCATCTCAAATGTGTCTGAATTGTTTCCTCTTTCTTTTTCCACCTAAGTACTTTAACACTCACTCCCTTGCAAAGCATAGATTAAGCTGCCAGGTGTACTTTCTCTGAATAACATACTTAAGAGAGAGAGAGATATATATATTTGTATATTTTTTTATATATATATATCTGCTCTAAAATATATATAGAAATATATATATATTTCTGCTCTAAAATATTTGGAAATAATAAATTAATCATAATAATAATTGATCCTCACTTTTGGAATCCCTTTCTTTTTTTTCCATAGATAATGTTTCTGGTAAGAATTCATGCATAGTTATTTTATTCTTCAAGAAGTCAAATAAACAAAATTGTTTTATCATAAATAGCTCTCATATGACTTTTAAATATATGTTTGAAGTCAAATTTTGTTGATATTCAGGTAGAATTTTTAATGCACTGTATATATTCTTAAAGATATTATATGTCTAAAAATTATATTAAGCCACAATGTACAAATATCAAAGATTTCTTTTATGAATTAAATAATGATAATACATTATATATATTCATGTCATAATGTAATTAGCATTTATCATATTCAACTACCCAGCACAGCAAAAAAATATACTAATGTGCAAGTAAAAAAAGTATTAGCTCATAAACCAATCTTATCTATTATAAAACAATGAATAGGACAATACACATGCCAAGTGAACACTTCTAATCCTCAATTTCTTAAGATACATTCAATAGCGTCTAAATGAAAAACAGCCAGAAAGCTTTGAGGCAGGATGAAAATCAGGACAAATGTAGAATGAAATGTAGTAGAAATTTGTAAAATCGATATATCTACTTTATGTAATAAAATGAAGAAAAATATATTAAACATGCTTAGAAAAGGTATTAACTATGTAAATATTAAACAATTGTGCAGAAGCACTTGAACACTTGAGTGTATTAAATTTCTCTATGTAAGTAGTAGGAGGAGATACCCTTTATTCCTTTGTTATGCAAAGTAGAAGAAATAAGTTAAAAAGATGTACATCACTGATATACCATCAAGAGTTTAGTCATTGATTCTGTGGTCTCTCCAACTCAATCAAATGTAAGCAAATGCTTCCTTAAAAAAAGTTATATTTACAATTAAGTCTTTTAATCAGAGTTGAAATAAAAAGAATTAATGTTCATCTTGCCCAACGTAGTCATTTTGCAGATAATTAGTCTAAGACTATCGCAGTAGAGTGCCTTAAAAAAAAAAAAGAAAAGAAAAAGAAAAAAGATTACCAAACAAACAATGAGAAGATTTGAATTTACCCTATGTCTTCTGATTCCAAGGTCAATGTACTGTATAAATTGTCAGAATGTTTATTAATCATTGATTAAATGTTGGACACTATGGTAATTTTTGAGAAATAGCTGTGAAGCTGATGGCTTCTCACAGTGTTTTATTGAATTTACCTTATAATAGAAGTAAGCATGATCTTGGGATACTCTACAGTAAATTACAGAATTAATTGGAAAATAAAAACAACATGTTTTCAATTTAACTAAGAGTGACATCTGTTCTGGTCTCAAAGGTAGGAATGTGGAGTGTTTTAGGGAAGATTGATTGGACAAGATGAAATAAAGTGGAACTTCCAGGTTTGGAGTTAGCCAGGCAAAGCAAAGAGAACATACAGTTTTCACTTGTGGAATAGCCTGGGGGTAAGAGAGATGACACAAAGTTTCAGGAATGGAAAGGAATTCTGTTTGATAACTCTTCTTTCCACACTTTTATTTTTAAGACAGGCTTTATAAACTCAAGGTTTGGATGGAATGTGAAGAGAGTAAGGGGGATAAGAGGCAAGAAAAGTAGCAGAAAATGTGTCACCTGACTGATGCAATAAACTTAGCAGCAGCCTCTGACTGGCAGATGCCCACATACTCTGATTCTTACGTGTGCATGTTGTGGGGGGCGGGGTGGGGACATTGTTCTTCCAAATACTTTAACATTCAGACTTCTGGAATAGACGAATGTTCCTAGTTGGCTGCTCACACTTCTCTCTCAGAACTTGACTTCTGCTAGGTTCCGTCCCCTTGATTTGCCAATCTTCACCTATTTTGTGTGAGAGAGGTACCTAATCCTGAGCATACCACGTTAAAAGACATTTACCAAGATTTCCATGAGTTTTTCCAGACGACATTCTCACCGGGAGAAAGAAAACTTTCTTGTTTGCAGCAGGAGTAAAAAATGCACCAAAGAAATTCTCACTATTGACTTTTCCATCATAATGAATTTTATTTATACACTCTCATATATGTTCAAATTCAATAATAAGAAATGGTTTTAAAAATTAGTTTTTGGCAGTTTGGCAGTTCCTCAAAATGTTAAACATAAAGTTGTTCGATAGATTAGAAATGCAATTCGTATTGATATACCCAATAGGTATGAAAACATGTCTATCTGTAAAACCTATGTTCATGGATGTTCACAGAAGCATACTTGATCATAGTCAAAAGGTGGAAACAACCGAAATGTCCACCAGTGATGAACAGATAAATTGTGGTATGTCCATAAGTGGGAAATTATTCAGCAATAAAAAGGAAAGAAAGAATTGCTGATACATGCTACAACATAGATAAACCTTGAAAACATCATGCTAATTGAAAAAGCCAGATTTACAATTATATATATATTGGGTGATTCATGAATTCATATGAAATGTCAAAAATGGATAAATTTATAGAGACAGGAAGAGAATATTATTTGTTTAACCTGGAAGGCAGTAGATAGGGACTCGTTGCAATTGGGATTGGTGTGTCTTTTCGGGTGATGCAAATTTTTCTAAAATTAGATTCTAGTGCTATTTACACAACATTATAAACATAATAAAACCATTTTATCATATACTTTGAGGAGGAACGTTGTGGTAGGTACCTTATATTTTAGTAATTTTTTTAAAATATTGTTTGACCACACTCCTTGTAAGACCCCCACAGATCATTTTGTACCTTGTTTTAGATCAGCAAGTGGGATTACTTTGCCCCTATTGTTTTCACCGTTGAAACTCCAACTATAAGATAAAATTACTTCTATTTACATATGTATTTCTTTATATATGTTACTACTTTATATATGTGTGTGTGTATATTTGTGTGTATATATGTGTGTGTTTGGGTATGTATATATCATTTTATCCTGGATCTATTGACAACTAGAGATGCTTTATAAGAAAACCCACAATGCAAAATGAATACAATAAGTTTTTGCTAGAAAATGACCTAATAAAAAATTAGAAAAGCAGTGGATCAGAAAAAAGAATAATTTTCAAGAATGCAAGCCATAGACTAAAGTTTTTATAAATATGTCAAAATGAAAGAGTGTTCTAAGCATCGTAGCTACCAAAACAAATATGACTATTTGAAAAATTCTTAAATTTCTAAAGACTGAAACAAATCCAGAATTCGAGATTTACAGGTTTGTTGTTTTTTTCCAAAAGAGCAAACCAATAAATTCAAAGGACCTGATAAGAGTATTCTGCAAGTTACAGACTAATGCAGACTCAATGTCATCAAAATAATAAACATAATTTTAAAACTCTAAATTGTTTTTGTTTTATCATAATAGCCCCTAAGGCTGAATTAAGGTGTAACTCTGGGGTCTGTTACAAGAAATAAACCCGGTAAAGGAATTAAAACATCCTAGTTTCAGTATTTTGTTCTCTGATAATGTGGTTTAGTCTATAGCTTGAGGTTTAAACTGTTTGAAGTATAAATAGAAGCAGCACATCCAGGTTCATTAAATTCATGTGCTATTTTATTTATCTTAACTGGGCTTTTTATTGTAGAGCTAAAAAAAATACAAATTGGGTGTTCAAAAAAAAGAAGTATTTTGTGCTTTCATAGACCCCTTGAATTGGTTATTAAGAAACTACAGTAAGATAATACCTTCTTATACATGTAAGAAACCCTAAATATATAATTCAGTGTCCCAACAGAAGACCAATTACAGACTCACTTTGGGAAATTTTTGAAAGTTTAATAAAGAACCATTTATAAAGTCATGGGATTAGAAGTAAACCATGGGATTAATTCAATATTCAGGGAGCTAGAAAGTGTAGGGTTTTTACCAACCCCAATTCTGAGGAGACAAAGACAGGTATGAGAACTCAGACTGAGAAACTATGAAAAGGGTTGCTTTGCAAAAGCTGTCACCTTGGCCAAGGGAAACCACCACTTTAGACAACCCCAGAATGAGATTGTCAAGGGAGTAACAACGCTGACCTTATTCTTCCCTCTTGCATAGATCTTCTGATATATTGATTGTAACTAATCAGAAGCTAGAAGACAAGAAACCCCATTGATATATCAGAGTTCCTACAGATCAACCTTCAGGGTCTCAGATCAGGACGCAAAATGATTGCCAATGGATTAGGTGGGGTGACACTAGCCTAAGTATGCATCTAAATGGATGGCCAACTAACTCACAATAGAAAGGTGACCCCTGTTATCAGCTTAAAACTTGGGCTCATTTTTATTAATCTATTTTTGTGACTTACTGGTTTGCATTCTTCGTGGTATTGAGAAATTATTTTGTATTGAGAAAATATTCAGTTTTTTGTACCAAAGGATAGTCCTTGAGTAATCATTGTTAGTATAGATATTTGCTAGTAGATTAGAAGTTTCAAAATCTAAGGTGATCATTGTCAACAATTGGGCAACATTGTTGCCAGAAAATGCAGTGGATAGGCTCTAAGAGAAAAACATGATGGAATGAGATTCTTAAATGGCAACAGTAATTGTAAAGTCACTTCAGCATTGTACCACAAATAATCTCATACCTGCCTCCCTAATCTCCTGTTTTAAGGATATTACCCTGGGTAAGATACGGGGAGTCAGATGCAGATCAGGAGAACCTGAAGTTATATAATTTTGTTACTCAGGATTTCCTTGGGACAACACAATACTTTACCTAGAGCCGCTGAGGGAAGCACTGGGGTCAGTCACAAGGCAGAGGGAAAGAGTGGAAGTCCAGGCAAGTGCCTTTACTGTAGTTTCCTAGGGAAGTAATGGGCCAGGGAGCTAAATAGGTTTATGACTGGCTAGTTAGCATAACTTCAGTGGGCTTTGAGGTATAATGGCTGCCCCACATTGTCTGGTACCTGGCCTTGGAGAAATTACAGGGCTGTTTGGATAGAAGAGCCCAATAAGGGAGGAGATAGGGAAAGTCGACTTAATCTTCTGCTCAAGAAGGAAAATTGAACTGCCTTCTTGCCAAGACTTTAAAACTGAGTCAAACAGGATGCCTGAGGCTGAAACGTCATAAAAGGATACATGGACATTCACTGCTTAACTTTGTAAAGGCTTTTTAAAAATTCTTTGGTTCAAGGCTGTAGCAAAACTGTTCTTCAGTGGGTCAGGATTTTCACTATACTCCCATGCATGCATATATATACACACACACACACACACAAAATTTTGCATCCTGATCTGAGACCCTGAAGGTTGATATATATATGTGTGTGTGTGTGTGTGTGTGTGTATATATATATGTATATATCTGTGTGTGTGTGTGTCTTCTGTTGGGACCCTACATAGATATATATATGTGTGTGTGTGTGTGTGTGTGTCTTCTGTTGGGACCCTGAATGATATATTTAGGGTTTCTTACATGTATAAGAAGGTATTCTGTTACTGTAGTTTGTTAATAACCAATTCAAGGGGTCCATGAAAGCATAAAATACTTCTTTTTTCAGAACACGCAAATTGTATTTTTTTTAGCACGCTCTCTCTCTATATGTCTACCACTTAAATATAATTAAAAGTAATAAACATATTTAAAAGTAATAATAGCAACAATAAGGAGGAGGAGAAGAAAATTTATAGCTTCTACAGTAAGACAATCGTATTATGTTTTTCTACAACATAAACACATTAGCAGATTTTATTATAATCAGTTTTTACATTTCGCAGAATGTATTATTTGATCACCAAAATAGGTCGCTTTTATTGGCACACAAAATTATCTCTCCAATCTCTTGTTCCTCATATTATCCTACTTTCAGAATGGTGCCAATGATTTCAATAAGATACGATATTATTATTATTATTATTTTGAATCAGGGTCCCAGGCTGGAGAGCTGTGCTTTCTTATCTTCTTATATCAAAAACATTTGAGATGGGTATGATAATCTCCATTTTATAGATTAGAAATCTAGGACATTAAATATTATGCTTCACAAAGTCATTTAATTATAAGGAGAAGTGAAACTTGTATTAGATCCTTTGCCTTCAGTATGCATGCACATAACTTCTATTAATATTACGAGAGTATACTTCTTTATAATCCCTAGTTACACATATATTTGCCTGTTTTTGAGCTTAATATGATTACAGGAAACAATGAGGATGCAGTTATTACATTAGTTATGACTAATTATGTAGATTTTTAGAAGGCATTTTATGGATATGTTGAATCAAAAGAACATTGCAAGAAACAATGGTTACTTCTATTAGAAAATAATCTGCTTCCTGGCTGGGCACCGTGGCTCACACCTGTAATCCCAGCAATTTGGGAGGCCAAGGCAGGTGGATCACCTGAGGTCGGGTTCAAGACCAGTCTGGCCAACATGGTGAAACCTCTTGTCTACTAAAAATACAAAAAATTAGCTGGACGTGGAGCTGTGTGCCTGTAATCCCAGCTACTTGGGAGGCAGAGGTAGGAAAATCACTTGTACGTCAGAGGCGGAAGTTGCAGGCAGCTGAGATTGCACCAATGCACTCCAGCCTGGGGAACAGAGTAACACTCCATCTCAAAAGAGAGAGAGAGAGAGAGAGAGAGAGAGAGAGAATGATCTGCTTCCTAATTAGTTCGTGAAGGCTTAAGCAAAACAGAGACCACTCTCAAGAACTTTGAAGCATTCTAACATTTTAGTTAAATAATAATATACCATTCATATTTTTATATCGCATGTGACTTTTTAAGGAAATAATGGCAATTAAAATACCAAAAGGAAAAAAATATATAAATACACACACACACACACACACACATATATATGCTCTTCTCTAAAATGACAGTTTAGTGAAGTTAAACAATACGTAAGAAGATTTATGTAAAAGTAGTTCCCTATCAGTCTCCATATTTTCCATTATTTCTATGTTTTATTGATCTTTCCAGTCTATTGTAATAAATGTTTTTATAATGGATATGGAATTTTTTAAGCATTATGTATTTGCATGTTCCTTGGGAAGATCAAACTCATTATTTTATTCTTTGTTCATGACTCCATGCAGTAAATCTTACCTTGTGGAACTAAAATTTTTTTAAAGCATCTATAAGTATGTAATTTACAACCCAGGGCTTGCACAAAAATTGCACAAATATAGTACAATAAGTCTGGCATCGATTGGGCTTTGGAATACAATGGATGCTCCTGCAAATGCTACAGTAGATGCTAAGATAATTTTTAGGAAGTGAGTCATGACAAATCATACTTTCCTACCATCTCTTGTTTCTCTGGTGCTATTATCTAATGTGATGTAGAGATGCATTCTGCTTCTCTCCTGCTTCTAACTGTTCCCTATTCTGATTAATGGCACATTTGGAAAAGCTACTGACACAGGAACATGGGAGGAAATGCCACTACGTATAAACTATGTAATCCTTTTTGCACAAGTAAGAACATTTTACTATCCTCACCATGGGTTTTAAGAATATGAATACTGAAGACATTTTCGTAATATATGTGTTTCTGAAAAGCATCTATCTCCAGACATAGTGAAAAATTTTTCTTCACTGACTGGAGGAGATTAGTTTATGAGTGATGTGAATGATTTTTTGCACAAACCCAAGAAAGACTGTGATGAGGTGACTAGCAGCTGGTAAAAGAAAGTGAAGCAGCTAGGAGGGGAAATTAGTGATGCATGTGAGGATGATAACGTTCCTCATCTTTTGACAAATATATCAAAGCGTTGCTGTCTGCATTCTATATTAGTGTCTGTCTAATAGGATTTAAAATATTTAACAATTTCATAACTATTTTACATTAATTTATAAGGCATTTCTGCATAATTTATCACAATTGATCCTTTTAACTATCCTGGGAACTCCTATATTTTTAAAAATAAAGTCAAGTCTCTGGGTGAATGCCCACAAAATATGTCCCATCATTCATACACTGGAATGAATGTTTCCCATCCTGCCCTATCCTCACTTTAAAACACTCAGTGGAATAAACTATTAGTAGATATGAATCATAGTAGCAAGTCTTGAATATCATAACCTTTCAAAAATATCTCTTCCATTTGTGACATATCAGAATTAATGAGCGTGAAAACAAAATGCCTGAGGCTCAAACCTCATAAGAGGATACATGGCCCTTCGCTACCTGACTTTGTAAAGACTTTTTTATTCTTTGGTTCAGTACTATAGCAGAACTGTTCTTCAGTGGGTCAGTGAAGTTTGTGTGTGTGGAGGCGGTAGGTGAAGTTAAAAATTACACACTCTATTTGTTCGAGAACTCAGTCCGTGTTTTAACGTTTGTGTGGTATTCTCTAGCAGAGAAACTGGCTTCTTTTCAAAGGATAAAGGCACATTTGCTGAATGGTACTGTTGGAAGTAAATAATGATTTCTCTGAGTGCAGACATATGGTAAAAAGAAAACTAATTCTGGGCTTTGATATTTTTAAGAAATTTTTGAAACATAATTCCAGATTTCTAATTGCTGTCTCTATTTAGATATTTACCATTAAATGTGTATTTCATTATTTATTTAATGCTTTTAAAAGAAATTTTCAGTTTTTCTTCTAAAGTTTGGGAGAATGTTCTATATTTTTATTGTATTCCTAGAACATTCTCATGTTCCATATCTCTAATTACATGTAGTATATAGCGCATCTTTCACAATTTATAATATACACATTCAGAATTTATAATATATACTTATCTCTAGACTTCTTTCGAGTCTTTTAAATTTCTTTTTTTTCTTATTATTACACTTTAAGTTCTAGGGTACATGTGCACAACGTGCAGGTTTGTTACATACGTATACATGTGCCATGTTGGTGTGTTGCACTCATTGACTCGTCATTTACATTAGGTATATCTCCTAATGCTGTCCCTCCCCACTCCCCCCACCCCACGACAGGACCCAGTGTGTGATGTTCCCCTTCCTGTGTCCAAGTGTTATCATTGTTCAATTCCCACCTATGAGTGAGAACATGTGGTATTTGGCTGTTTTTTCCTTGTGATAGTTTGCTGAGAATGATGGTTTCCAGCTTAAACCATGTCCCTACAAAGGATGTAAACTCATCCTTTTTTATGGTTGCATACTATTCCATGGTGTATATGTGCCACGTTTTCTTAATCCAGTCTATCATTGATGGACATTTGGGTTGGTTCCAAGTCTTTGCTATTGTGAATAGTGCCACAATAAACATACATGTGCATGCGTC
>NW_012108230.1:1012460-1101150 GCF_000951045.1 Mandrillus leucophaeus
TGAGATAATCATGTGGTTTTTGTCTTTGATTCTGTTTATATGCTGAATTATGTTTATTGATTTGTGTATTTTGAACCAGCCTTTCTTCCCAGGGATGAAGCCCACTTGATCATGGTGGATAATCTTTTTGATGTGCCGCTGGATTCGGTTTACCAGTATTTTATTGAGGATTTTTGCATCGATGTTCATCCAGGATATTGGTCTAAAATTGTCTTTTTTTCTTTGGTCGTGTCTCTGCCAAGCTTCAGTATCAGGATAATGCTGGCCTCATAAAATGAGTTAGGGAGGATTCCTTCTTTTTCTATTCATTGCAATAGTTTCAGAAGGAATGGTACCAGATCCTCCTTGTACCTCTGGTAGAATTCGGCTGTGAATCCATCTGGTCCTGGACTTTGTTTGCTTGGTAGACTCTTAATTATTGCCTCAATTTTAGAGCCTGTTATTGGTCTATTGATAGATGCAACTTCTTCCTCGTTTAATCTTGGAAAGGTGTTAGGTCTCCAGGAATTCATCCATTTCTTCTAGATTTTCTAATTTATTTCTATAGATGTGTTTATAGTATTCCCTGATGGTAGTGTGTATTTCTGTGGGATCTGTGGTGATATCCCCTTTATCATTTTTTTATTGTGTCTATTTGATTCTTACCTCTTTTCTTCTTTATTAGTCTTGCTAGTGTTCTATCAATTTTGTTGATCTTTTCAAAAAACCAGCTCTGGGATTCATTGAGTTTTTGAAGGGGTTTTGGGTCTCTATCTCCTTCAGTTCTGCTCTGATCTTGGTTATTTCTTGCCTGCTGCTAGCTTTCGAATGTGTTTGCTCTTGCTTCTCTAGTTCTTTTAATTGTGATGTTAGGATGTTAATTTTAGATCTTTCCTGCTTTCCCTTGTGGGCATTTAGGGCTATACATTTCCCTGTACACACTGCTTTAAATGTGTCCCAGAAATTCTGGTATGTTGTGTCTTTGTTCTCATTGGTTTCAAAGAACATCTTTATTTCTGCCTTCATTTCGTTATGTGCCCAGTTGTCCTTCAGGAGCAGGTTGTTCAGTTTCCATGTAGTTGAGTGGTTTTGAGTGAGTTTCTTAATCCTGAGTTCTAGTTTGATTGCACTGTGGTCTGAGAGACAGTGTGTTATAATTTCTGTTCTTTTACATTTGTTGAGGAGTGCTTTACTTCCAACTATGTGGTCAATTTTGGAATAAGTGTGGTGTGGTGCTGAGAAGAATGTATTTTATATTGATTTGGGGTGGAGAGTTCTGTAGACGTTTATTAGGTCCACTTGGTACAGAGCTGAGTTCAATTCCAGGATACACTTTTTAACTTTCTGTCTCGTTGATCTATCTAATTTTGACAGTGGAGTGTTAAAGTCTCCTATTATTATTGTATGGGAGTCTAAGTCTCTTTGTAGGTCTCTAAGGACTTGGTTTATGAATCTGGGTGCTCCTGTATTGGGTGCATTTATATTTAGGATAGTTAGCTCTTCTTGTTGAATTGATACCTTTACCATTATGTAATGGCCTCCTTTGTCTCTTTTGATCTTTGTTGGTTTAAAGTCTGTTTTATTGCAGACTGGGATTGCAACCCCTTCCTTTTTTTGCTTTCCATTTCCTTGGTAGATCTTCCTCCATCCCTTTATTTTGAGCCTATGTGTGTCTCTACATGCGAGATGGATCTCCTGAATACAGCACACTGAGGTGTCTTGACTCTTTATCCAATTTGCCAGTCTGTGTATTTTAATTGGAGCATTTTGCCCATTTACATTTAAGGCTAATATTGTGATGTGTGAATTTGATCCTGTCATTATGATGTTAGGTGGTTATTTTGCTCGTTAGTTGATGCAGTTTCTTTCTAGCATCGATGGTCTTTACAATTTGGCATGTTTTTGCAGTGGCTGGTACCAGTTGTTCCTTTTCATGTTTAGTGCTTCCTTCAGGAGCTCTTGTAGGGAAGGCCTGTTGGTGACAAAATCTTACATTTTGTAAGAGATTTGTAAGCATTTGCTTGTCTGTAAAGGATTTTATTTCTCCTTCACTTATGAAGCTTAGTTTGGCTGGATATGAAATTCTGGGTTGAAATTCTTTTCTTTAAGAATGTTGAATATTGGCCCCCACTCTCTTCTGACTTGTAGAGTTTCTGCCGCGAGATCCTCTGTTAGTTTGATGGATTTCCCTTTGTGGGTAACAAGATCTTTGTCTCTGGCTGCCCTTAACTTTTTTTCCTTCATTTCAGCTGTGGTGTTTCTGACAATTATGTGTCTTGGAGTTGCTCTTCTCAAGGAGTATCTTTGTGGCATTCTCTGTATTTCCTGAATTTGAATGTTGGCCTGCCTTGCTGGGTTGGGAAGTTCTCCTGAATAATATCCTGCAGAGTGTTTTCCAACTTGGTTCCATTCTCCCCGTCACTTTCAGGTACACCAATCAGACATAGATTTGGTCTTTTCACATAGTCCCATATTTCTTGGAGACTTTGTTCCTTTCTTATTACTCTTTTTCTCTAAACTTCTCTTCTTACTTCATTTCATTCATTTGATGTTCAGTCACTGATACCCTTTCTTCCAGTTAATCCAATTGGCTACTGAAGCCTGTGCATTCATTGCTTAGTTGTTGTGCCATGGTTTTCCACTCCATCAGGTCATTTAAGGTCTTCTCTACACTGTTTATTGTCATTAGCAATTCATCTAATCTTTTTTCAAGGTTTTTAGCTTCTTTGCAATGGGTTCAAACTTCCTCCTTTAGCTTGTTGAAATTTGATCGTCTGAAGCCTTCTTCTCTCAACTTATCAAAGTAATTCTCCATCCAGCTTTGTTCCATTGCTGGTGAGGAGCTGCATTCCTTTGGAGGGGGAGAGGCGCTCTGATTTTTAGAATTTTCAGCTTTTCTGCTGTGTTTTTTCCCCATCTTTGTGGTTTTATCTACCTTTGGTGTTTGATGATGGTGACGTACAGAAGGGGTTTTGGTGTGGATGTCCTTTCTGTTTGTTAGTTTTCCTTTTAACAGTCAGGACCCTCAGCTGCAGGTCTGCTGGAGTTTGCTGGAGGTCCACTCCAGACCCCGTTTGCCTGGGTATCAGCAGCAGAGGCTGCAGAACAGTGAATATTGCTGAACAGCAAATGTTGCTGCCTGATCGTCCCTCTGGAAGCTTCGTCTCAGAGAGGTACTGAGCAGTGTGGGTTGTCAGTCTGCCCCTACTGGGGGGTGTCTCCCAGTGAGACTACTCAGGGGTCAGGGACCCACTTGAGGAGGCAGTCGGTGTGCTGGCATAACCACTACTCCTTTAAAAGTTGTCAGACAGGGACATTTAAGTCTGCAGAGGTTTCTGCTGCCTTTTGTTCAGCTATGCCCTTCCCCCAGAGGTGGAATCTACACAGGCAGTCACGCTTCCTTGAGCTGCAGTGGGCTCCACCCAGTTCAAGCTTCCCGGCCACTTTGTTTACCTACTCAAGTCTCAGCAATGGCAGGCACACCTTCCCCAGCCTCACTGCTGCCTTGCAGTTGGATCTCAGACTGCAGCACTAGCAATGAGTGAGGCTCCATGGGCGTAGGACCCTCTGAGCCAGGCGCAGGATATAATCTCCTGGTGTGCCCTTTGCTAAGACCGTTGGCAGTATTGGGGCGGGAGTGACCCAATTTTCCAGGTGCCATCTGTCACGGCTTCCCTTGGCTAGGAAAGGGAATTCCCTGACCCCTTGCACTTTCCGGGTGAGGTGATGCCTCACCCTGCTTTGGTTCACACTCAGTGGGCTGCACCCACTGTCCTGCACCCACTGTCCAACAAGCCCCAGTGAGATGATCCCAGTACCTCAATTGGAAATGCAGAAATCACCCATCTTCTGTGTCACTCACGCTGCGAGCTGTAGACTGTAGCTGTTCCTATTCATCTTCTTAAATTTCTTAAATGTCATCAATGAATTGTGTCAATCTCTTGACAAAAATGACATATTCAAATGAGTAAGTAACTAAGTGCACAGACACATACACACAGACTGATAGCCAAATAGATAGATAAATTTATCTAGATTTTTGAAATCAACATTTTATAAAATTTATGTTCTCCCTTATGTTAACTATTACCTCATGAATAGAATTTTCACTTCATTTATTTATTAAAGTTTAAGGATCTAACCTCATGCATTTGTTTTGTTTTAATAAACACTAAACTTTTTTGCATAAAACAGTATCTAGTTTTATTTCTTTCTTTTAGATCAAAACCCACAGTATTTCTGAGTCAAGTGATAAAAAAATGTGACATATTTGATCCATCTAGTCTCCAAATACATTGACATGTTTGGGCAAATATATATGAATTCATTCTTCTCTATAAACATCAGACTGACTTTGAATATAACTTAACCCCTTGGTAGTACTAAGCAGCATCATCTTAAAGGTTATTCCAATTTGATAATCAACATACATATTTAAATTTTAATTTTATTCTTATTTCACAATTTGCTGGTGAAGTTGAACATTGCACAATATTTTAAAATAGTCCTGTAGGAAGTCTCACATAAATCGAAATGTTCAACAAATGTACTTTTTAAGTATTTATTTAATTTATAGCATTTTTAAGGTAAGTCATAAATTTAAAGTAAGTCATATTCAATTATGCTAAAGAGAAAAATTCAATGAATTCACAATATTTATATTTGTTTTATAAGAGTCTATGCTGCACATAAAATATATTCATTTTACTCACACAGTTTTTTAATACATATCGTTATTCCAAGCAAGAAACTAATTACAGTTACCTAGCATCTTAAATAATTTACAGTGATTTCCAGCACTTTTCTAATGGAAAGTGTCAGTGATAGAGACACTCTTAATTTATCTGAGATGATACTTTTAAAATGAGAATGACTGCCAGTAATAAATTTTTGCACCTTATGTTTTACAAATAGTTTCAATACCAATATTTTATCTGTCCTACTCATTTTGTGAATTACCACAGGTTTTTAAAAATTATTTATAGACCCTTTTGTAATAATCTACTTGCTACATGACTTGGAAGCTTGAAAGAAACACTGCTGTGAGCAGTCAATCTCCTTCACAAGTTTTTTAGGACCAACAGTCCCGTAAATTCTCAATGTTTGATGAGAGACATGCTTAGATTGTGCTGTTCCTACAATGCGAAGCCAGATAACACTTCGACCAACTTCAGAAAAACTGGTAAGTACATTGAGAAACATATGTATGGTCCTCTTAGTTTTTATGTGTTTGGTACACAAAACATTTCTCTGAAAATGTAGTAACTCTTTAGTCTTCAATATTTATAAATTTTAAGCATGTATTTTATAATATTGTCCTAGGTTGCCTCTTTAATTTAGATTTTAATGGTTCTAGCAAGTAAAGAAGCAAAAATAATAAATCATAATATTTTAGAAATCATTTTGGAATTCTATAGCATATCAGACATAATCATTTAAGTTCTCCTAAAGAAAATACATTAAATATTGTCATATGACAGTAACATTAATAATAGTCATAGTGTGAAATTCATATTTTGAGGATGTTTTTTGTTCAAAAATACCTATACCTATTATGTTATGCTTTTTAAAATGTGTTTTATGTTATGTATGTGTACGTTTTTAAAAACTTGTCATTAAGATAAGTGGATCTCTAATCACACAGTGTGAGATCTTTGTAAATAGCTGCCTTTTAAAGACAATCAAGAAACTTGTGTGGTATCATAAGTGTTAATCAGTAATCAACTTTTGACACAGAGCACTGATTATTTGTTTTATAAAAGAAATAGACACATAATTAATAATTTTAATAATTAAGATAATAATTAGCTGTGGAACTCTTGCTGATACAATGATAATCTGAATTATGTGTTCTCAAATTCTGATATTCCTAACGAAATAGGTTATAGGCCAGGTGTGGTAGCTCACGCCTGTAATCCCAACACTTTGGTTGGCCAAGGAGAAAGGATCACTTGAGCCTAGGAGTTCGATACCAGCCTGGGCAACATAGTGAGACCCCATCTCTACAATAAATAAAAAATTTAGCCAGGCATTGTGATATGTTTCTGTAGTCCCAGCCACTCGGGAGGCTTGAAGTGGGAAGACTGCTTGAGCCCGAGATGTCAAGGCTGTAGTGAGCCTTGATTGCTCTACTGTACTTTAGTCTGGGTAGAGAAAAACACTTTCAAAGCAAACAAAACAAACAAACAAAAACAACAGAATTATAGAGGTTTTATATAATTTTATTTTTCATAGAATTGGAAATATTTGATCTTTGATCAATAATGAGGTATTTAAGTTGCCCATTGCAGCAGACTCTTATTTCTAGAGAACATCACTATGTCTTTCTTCTTACATGTTCTGCAACGTGAACTTGTCTCTTTCCTATCAAGAGATAGAGTCTATTTCTTGACTTACTTTAATGTGAACCAATAAAGTATTTGAGAAGAGAAGCTGGACCAGTATCACTTTAAATGGCCTGGAGGCCGTATTTGCTAGGAGCCCTACAGTAAGTATAATTACCCTGAGACAAACAGACCATAGAAAAAAGCCCAAGTCTCATGCATCCCTTAGAAAATGAGATGAAATACAGAGAAACGAAGAAAAAAGGCCCTTAGACTAGATGTTTAAGTGAGGAAACCATGTGGAAATGAATCCCCCAGTGGCAGACACTCCATCTCCTGTCACATGAATCAGATATGCACCACCGGCTGGGCCCTTCCACAAAATCATAAGCAAATGAAGATTTACGTTTTAAACCACTAAATTTTGACTGGTTAGTTATGCAGCAATTGACTTGTAAGACAGTTATGCTCACATGGAAGAAATATAAAAACAAAAATATAGTTGATCAAATTCTATTAATAATATAGGAATAATAGATCAACAATTGAAACTAGACTGTGCAATGCACTTTTATTATTTCCTGACACTTTAATACTTCTTTTTCCCTTTCAGAATCTGCCATTTCCCTCATCTGATGTTGTCAATGCTATCATTGCCCTGCATTCATTTTTGTAGGTGAATGACCCAGCATAGCCAGTAATATGCCACTCCTCCTAGATATACTGATCACATTAACAATTACACAAACATAGATAGTAAGGATCCTTTTTATGGTTTTATTACTGCTTCTAGGAAGGAAGGAGTCTCTTTTTTTTGAGCTGGATGTAACTGAAAACCCATTGATACTTGGATTGCTGATGTCTATAGTAAGGGCAACATGTGAAAAACCCCTGCCTGAGAACTGAGTGAAAAAAATATATAATATGGATCAAAGTGAACAAGAAAGATACAGACAACAGATGACATCTTTTGAACTCCTGGACCCAGTTATGCCTAAAGCAAGAGCTTTCCCTTTGATTTCAAAGTTATGCGAGCTGCAAAATATTTTTTTTTTTCTTGAACTGGTTTTAACTGCCTTTTTACTATTGAAAACTAAAGTCCTGACTAACCAAACGACATGGACCCTATGTGATCTGCGAATGTGAAGGAATAACAGAGATCTTGCCTATCATGAATGTACTATGAAGTTCAATATAGGTTGAAGATTGTACCAATATTTATTTCAAAACAACTATTGGGCATGTAATATGTGCAAAAATTTTCACTAGACATATAGAGGTATGTGTATGTGTATATGTATATGTATGCATATGTGTGTGTGTATACATATACACATACGCATATATATCCCTATATTATTTATGTTCTCAACAAATGACCATCTGTTGGGAATTTTTATGTTATTATATACTATAAAAGCTATTGGTTCCAAAAGTATGAGAATTTTGAGAGAAAATTGTAATTACAAAGCATTTCCATGGGAACATATAATTAGTAGACACTAGGAAGCTAAAACTTCCACTTAGTATGAGCTCTTTATGTTCTTAATTATCAATGTGGAACTCTACAACAAATTAGAAGAGTGGTCTTTTCCTTTCTTTCCATATACCCAAAGCAATTAGTATTTTTATTTTCACTAGCTGACCTCATGGGGTGTATGTCTAAAGGCTATAGTGTCTGCCTTTCACAAAGATTTTCTAAATTCCTTTATTTCAATTGCAGTAAAGTTTTCAATTTCATAACAGGTTATCTGCCTCCTACCACACATATCATATCCTTGTACGGTCTACAGATTTTTCTGCAAAAAAAGAAATTTTTGAAAGAACTTCTATTTCTGATGAATAAATTAGAATTTTCTTTTGAAAATATATAATTTACAAATAAAGCAATATATATACATATATACTAAAAAAGTAATGAAATATACATAATTGTAGACACATCCTTTATTTTTTCTCTAGTAACTTATTCTAGTAATTTCATAAGTGAATCTAGATTTCCATGAAAACAGACTGCTAACCATTTTTAAATAACATTTTAATTATATTATAAACTCTAAACATTAATTAGCAGCCGTCAACAGTGACCTAAATCTTTTCTTTTCCCCAAGCAACTTCACTTCTTATTCATATAATTCTATATTTTATTTATAAAGAGCAATCTGAAACAAATACATAAAAGTACTATTTCTGGGTAACTTAATAAAATTATTCTATTAAATGTTTATTGAAAGTTACAAAAATTAATAATGTTCATTGATTTCCATTAAAGGTTACGTGGAAAAAACTGTAGACGTACATATACAGGTAGGTGCTTCCCAATTAACTCTAGTTTAGTAGAATATAGAGTATATATATAATCTATGTCAATGTTAATTGAAATACATAATGACTTTCATATCCTTCTGCATCTGATGTTTTCAAGAATAATAGCAAATTAGAAATATTTACATAATAAGAATTTTTACACCATTATTTATTTCTTTCAAATTTATTCTTTTTTTTTTTTTTTTTTTTTTTTTAGAGTTTCACTTTTTTCACCCAGGCTTGAGTACAATGGCATGATCTCGACTCACGGCAACCTCTGCCTCCCGGATTCAAGCGATTCTTCTGCCTCAGCCTTCATAGTAGCTGGGATTACAGGCGCCCGCCACCACACCCAGTATTTTTGGTAGACACGGAGTTTCACCATGTTGGCCAGGCTGTTCTCGAACTCCTGACCTCAGGTGATCTACCCACCTCGGCCTCCCAAAGTGGTGGGATTACAGATGTGAGCCACCACGCCAGGCCAAGATGGTGAAACCCTGTCTCTACTAAAAATACAAAAATTAACCAGGCTTGGTGACAGGCGCCTGTAAGTCTAGCTACTCTGGAGGCTGAGGCTGGAGAATCGCTTGAACGCGGGAGGCGGAGGTTGCCGTGAGCAGAGATCACACCATTGCTCTCCAGCCTGGGCAACAAAAGTGAAACTCCGCCTGAAAAAAAAAAAAAAGAGAAAAAAAGAAAAGTAAACAAATGTTAGAAGCATACTGTTGAAAGTTATAGAATATTAGTAACATATGGCTCAACTATTTGTTAGGCTTAAAAATGCAAAAGTGTTGCAAAATTATAAAATATTCTCTTTTTTTTATTACTACCTTGATTATAGGTTTGATTTTACATTTACTGAATGTCCGTGCTAAAGTATTAGGTTAACAGATTGTACATGTTATTGTGTTTCTGAACTAGTTATTTAATAAATCTTGTATTAATGATGCCGAAATTTATTCTATAAAGAGTGAACTGGCCCTCTGCAGCATTAAGACTGAACGGGCTTTCTGTTACACAGGGTGAACAGACCCTCTGGCCCTCCGTTTATCTCCAAAAGAGATGCACCTTGATAAGGACTTTATTCTAGTTGAAGTTAAGTAATGAGATGGGAGAAAATTAATTTTATAGTTAAACAACAGCTCTCAATGCATATTTAAGAAGAAATTATCATCCCTATATTATTTAAGAGGTTTACTCTGGCTTACATTGTTTTAGAAAAACTTCGAATGAATTAGGCCTATATGCTTACACTTATTGTATGTATCTTCAAATATATTTAATGCTATTTCTTGCCTTTTCAATGTGGATCAATGTCAAAATTGTTTATCTGCTTATAGTTTATAAACTTCAAAGTATCTAGTACACAGATAAGTCTAACAGATAATTTTTACTACAAATTTGACTTGTTGACTTTTTTTAGCAGTAGGAAGTAAAGAAAAAAGTTCCTTCCAGATTTCCTTATCTGTAGGCTAAACTATTATCTACTGCTGCCATAATTACTGAAGTTCTTTGAACTGAATTTATTTTTCCCCTTTCTGTCCCTTATCTCCACCCCAAAGCCATTTTATTAAAATTACAAGTCTTAACAAAACTTCTTTTTGAGTAATTCCAACATACTTATATAAGTTCCTTTGGGGTTTTGTTCAATTAAAAATATCATATGAGATATATCAAATTAGGAGCTAATACCTAGAACATTTATACATAATTATTTAAAAAGTTATAAGTAAGGCATATTTGTGCTTATTTAAATTTTTAAATTTAAATTTTTAAAAGAAAGTTATATGAAATATTGTAGGCATTTATAAAAGATCACATAGAACAATTAAAATTGGTTTTTCAGATTTACTTAAAAGCTATTTAGCTTTCGGAGGAATGAGCTAGAGTTGAGCTGCATGAATAAACAATGCATCAAGGAATACAAACTGATGTGGGAAATAATTATTAATAGGATAGCTTGAACAATATCTCATTAAAATAACAACTTTGAAGTCAACCGAAGTTAAAAAGTAACTTCTCAGAAGTCTGATAAGTTAAAATTCACTTTAAGAAGATAAATATATAAAACTAAAAAAAATTAACTGAGAATGAATTACAGGAGCATTTTTTTCCCTTAAGTTAGGGGTAGAAATGTATGACCATAATGTCTTTATAAAATCTGTTCTAGTGTCACTCTGAGGACTCCAGAAAATGATTAGTTATGGTCTTTTCCTCTTAATTGAGATTTAGTTTGATTTTATTTGAATAAATTAGCCTATGCTGTGTGTTATTGTAAATGCTCCAGTGAACACACACATTTTCAAATTGCAACTGAATTCAACTGATGCATTGCCATGAAGGTACCTTGATGATGCAGTCTAACATTATACAGAAGCTCAATTTAGTTTCTCATTAAAGAAAATTTCATGCAAGAAAAAAATTTACCTATCATGCTAGTGGATTAATATCCTTTTGGAATATTTACTCTATTTATATTTCTAACTTGGAGTGTTGTATCCTGAAATGTATAAGGGACTTTTCATGGAAATTAAAGGAAAAAACTGTATTAGTTCATAAATAACTAACTTTAAAAATTATAGTCACTGTAAATATGGGCACCACAGGTGATGTGAACAAAGAAAGGTCTGCCAGGAATTCAGTAAACTGGAGACAGTGAAATGGTGTTGGTACTAGCAGCTTTTAAAAATTGAAGATGTTTTGAATTTAAATTTAAAAACTAAACATTGGCTTATAATTTTGGATTGCATAGGCAAAGCAAAGAAGCTTTGATCTACCAGTAGATACCCAGGTAAGCATATTGAAAGACATTCTTAAAATATGTAGTGGGCCACAGGAGACTTACCAGCATGATGAGGTTACACCATTCTGTTGATGATGTCCAGGTTGGATTACAGCAGCGGCAGTCCTCAAATGAGTTCATTCTAGGACCATTTATACTTTTAAAAATTATTGAAGACCTAGGAGTGGCTTTGTTTATGTGAATTATATTTCTTTAGATTCACAAATTGGAAATTAAAATGGAGAGATAATTGAAATCATTATTTATTTACTAATTAAAAAATAACAAAAATTAACTACATGTTAATTGGCATATTTTTATGAAATGTAACTATATTTTTCAAACAAAAAATTTACTGAGGTGAGTGATATTGTTTTACATTTTTGAACTCTCGAATAAACAGCTTAATACAAGATCATTACATGCTCTTATTTCCTCTGCATTAAATGTGTTGCTATATAATATTTTGAGTGAAGTGTACCAGGAAAATTTGGACTCTACACAGATACTTCATGGAAACAGAGAACACAGGTACCTCCAGAGATCCTCAGATCACATATTAAGAACCACTGAATTAGAGGAAAGATGGGCGCCAACTAAATATAAGACTATGATAACACTTGGGCTGTTAGGTAAAAAAGTGCAAACCATTTCGTCCAACTGCTTAATGAAGAAATACGTATTTTTTAAGTAGCCCAGGCTTAATTTCAAAGTGAAGACATTTTAAAGTCTCTTATGTGAACCCTGGGTTATAACTGAATATAAATTAAATAAGTTTCATGTCACTACAAGTAACGGAATGATTGTCATTTAAAGAAAATTCTGGAAAAGTAGTATTAAGAACATGCTTAATGTCGTTAGGTTTCTTCCTTTGTAATAAGCCAGAGACAACATAAGAAGAAATATTCACCTTACCCCTATTAGTGTCTTTACACCTCTCATGGAAGTGAATACTCAGTTGTAGCCTAGCATTTTCATAGTGACATAGTATATAAATATGTGTTTTATATTAAAGTGATTTATTACTTTACATCTTCTGTATCTCCAATCTGCCTCATCTTTCTCCAACATCTGTCTCATCACTGTATTCATCAAATTATTCTCCCTAGTAGTATTGTTGATTATTTACTTAATTATGTCTCATTACCACCTAATTATTTGTGTCGTGTCAGCTAAAGGCTCTACTTCTTAAGCAAAGATGAGCATAGTCTGCTGACTTAGCATTTCTCTTGTGCGATTCAGCCAGTCCATCAGATTGTAATCAATCAGAGTGTAATACTGATTTCTCTTCGATAAATTTTAGTCAATGTAAATATGGACACCAGAGGAATAGACTCTGTAGGAATATAGAATGTATTGATTCTATTATAGATTATATAGGAGTATAGAATCTATAATTCTTGTAGATTTCACGACTACCCATATTAACTACACCTGCTTATAAGTCAAGCTTTCTACTTATACTTTTTAGATTTCAGACTGGTGTAACGGTATGCACTTTACAGAAGACACAGAACACTTATACATGTCCAAAGTATCTGTATAAATAATCAAATAAATAATAAGGAAAAAGAGTAATGGGAATAAGGCTTTATAAAAAGAAAAATAATCACTTTTCTCTCAAAGTACATAGCTGTATATGATTTCAATTTGAGTTGCTGTCTTGGGAAATCTATACTCTTTGTTCATGTGTGTCTTATTAGCTACATCTTTTATCAGCTTTCTCCTGTGCCCTTACAGAACTCTGTATTGAACTATTGTGCTGCTTCATTGCTTTAACCATTGATTTTGAGCAGAGGGTCCCCAATGTATATTTGTATTTCTTTACCCTAAATCTAACTGGGAACATAACCGAGATTTTCACCTTTTCTCACCTCTTCCTAGATCTAAATGTTCTTTGTATTCCTATCAGTAGAATTTGGATCATGTATTCTACTTGCTGTGCATCAAGTATGTCAACAGTGTTCAGACCATTATTTTTGTTACCACGCTAAAAAGTGCTCAACTCATTCAAACACCTGTCATTTTATCTCCTGTAAAGCAGAGGTGGCTTTGGCCATTCTGTTTAAAACTATTGATACAGCTGATAGACTAACATTCAGATCCATGAATGCTAAAAAGTTTGAGAATCTTTATTCTTTTATGCCCCTCTGCTTTTCTTTTTTAAGAATTCCATAGCCAAATAGAAAGAATTGTGTTAAAGCAGTTTAGGGTTAAGTCAGCCAGCGCAATAATTGTCACAGCCTATGGCAGAGCAAGGAGAGATGGTGAGGATCGGTTGTTATGCAGATAACTTTGAAGTTAAAGGAAAGTGACCCTTGAAAGTTGGTAGTGGGGAAAGGAAAATGGGAAACAATTTAATTCCATACAAAGATGTAAGTAGGGTAGCTGCTTCAGTCACTATCAGAACAAAAACATAGCTAGAAATTTTCAGGGGCTTCAGCAGACAAACCAAATGAACTGACCAGGTGATTAAAAACAAATGAATAAAAAAGGATTCCAACTAATGCATGCAAACCTGTGCACTGTGCCCTCAGTGTCTGATTCATTCAGCCTCGTGGGATATCGAAACACCCCTTTCAGTGCTTTAATTTGACATGATGCAAATTAAATGCACTTCAGATTGACGGAGTACATAAAATGGTCAGGTAATGAAGGTGGGCAGACTGTCACCTGAATAGAAAGTATAAGTGGTTTTCAAAAAGTGGCCACGTGGGTTCATAATTCCTAATCAAATGCTACAGAATCAGAAAGCTCTGGAGATTGAAAGAATTTGCAACTCGGTTGACAGCAAAACCTGACCCCACATAAAACCATTGGATAGAACTGATGTAACTTGATGTTTGACCGTTGTTTACCTAATCTTATATAGATATTTTTGTCCAACTGTAAAAACTAAGCATTTGACCAAACTAAGGTTTGGTCAAGGACTGCTACACAACATACTACATATATGTATGATACTACGTTACTGAAATCTGAAAAATTGCAAATATGAAATATATGTCACCACAAGATGTTTGGATCAACCATAGTAGGTATATAGGCCTGTACAGCTGTGATTGTTATAGAAGAGGACTCCATGACCCTCTAGAATCAATGTAAGAGGGAGACCTCTCCTTTAGCCTCACTGCCCATGGCAATGAGTTGTTTTTATTGGAAAACTATAATCAGTCCCAAGTGAATGTGTTTCATAGGAAAGAGTATCTTCTCTAAAATTACATGTTTCCATTCTAGAATCCAAGAGGAAAAATAGTGGATATATGTGTATGTCTCATATATATATATAAATGCATTTTTTACAGTAAATGATCAAATTAAAAACCATTAAGTTCTATCTGTTCTCCTTATGATCAAGAAAACATTCTGATGTTTCAGGTTTCACATCCAGGTATGACAGATTTCGCTGTTACTGATGTTTGTTTTGTCTTTAAAATTTCCCAGGGCAAAATACATTATACATATAATGAGTCAGAAATGATCGTTATTCATTTACAGGCCCTCCAGTTAGAGTGAAATACTGTCATTTTTAGGTCATTGTATAATGATGTTTCTGGAATACGTGGTTTGAATAAAGTAACTTTCAGTGCCAAGGTTAATGTATCAACTTCAGGTAGTTGCTTTGTTGAATTTTGTTAAATATTCTTGAGCTTCTCTAACCCTCTGAGACAGACCAAAATGAAAAGGAATTTAATTAGAGTGTGCTGGGAATGTAATGTGATATATTAAGTTTTTATTAAGAAAACTGCTGCTGAACCACAATGTTATTGGTTCTGAAATTATCCCCCTAGATAAACAGAATACACATATGTGCAGATAAGCAGGGTGAATGTAAAGGGAACTTATCAAAAATACTAATTCAATGAAAGTTTACATCAAAAAGTGATTTTAAAAGAGGAAAGCTTTCTCATGCCATGCGAAGTTCAAAATTAAACCTCCTGTTTCATTTTAAAATCACTGTACAAGAGTGGTTATGCTGTGCCAGTTTTAGTCATTGGAATTCGGTACTCCTGTGATTAATTTCAAAGGCACATTGGTTCAGGGTTATTATTAGGTTAGTCTGTTAATGCAAAATCTGTCAAGAAGGCCTTGAAGTGGAAATCAAGCAGATGCATACAAAGTTCTGGTTTAAAATACCTTTAACCCAAGGATTTTACTATTTTGGTTTCATTTGTTAAAGGGAGCTCAAAATTAAGTAATTAATTCAATTGAGCTGTTCTGTAGCAGCATGTCATACTTTTTTTAAGAATAAAACTCTAATACTTCTTAGAAAAAGCTCCATTTCATAAGTCTATGAATGTTAAAGAGTTAACATGTATTCGATTATTTTATTTATTTTATTAACAACAAATTAATCAAAATGCATGTAAATAACAGCATTCTGTATTAGGCCATTCTTGTGTTGCTATAATGAAATACCTGAGGCTGGATAATTTATCAAGGAAACAGTTTTAATTTATTCATGGTTCTATAGGCTTTACGAAAAGCATGATGCTGGCACCTGCCTCTGGTGAGACCTGTGGACGCTTACAATCGTGGCAGGAGGTGATAGGGAGTTGCATGCCACATGGCAAGAGCAGGATCAAGAGAGTCAGGAGGTGTCACATTAAAAAAATGTTTATACTTTAAGTTCTAGGATGCATATGCAGAACATGGAGTTTTGTTACATATATATACACATGTGGTTTGCTGCACCCATCAACCTGTCATCTACATTAGGTATTTCTTCTAATGTTATCCCTCCTGCAACCTGCTTCCCTCAACAGGCCCCAGTGTGTGATGTTCCCCTCCCTGTGTCCACGTGTTCTCATTGTTCAGTTTCCACTTATGAATGAGAACATGTGGTGTTTGCTTTTCTGTTCTTGTGTTAGTTTATTGAGAATGATAGTTTCCAGCTTCATCCATGTCCCTGCAGAGGACATAAACTCATCCTTTTTTATGGCTTCATAGTATTCCCTGGTGTATATGTGCCACATTTTCTTTATCCAGTCTATCATTGATGGGCATTTGGGTTGGTTCCAAGTGTTTGATTTGTGAACAATGCTGCAATAAATATACACGTGCATGTGTCTTTATAGTAGAGTGGGCGAAGGATATGAACAGGAAGTGCCACACTTTTTTAAACAACCAGATCCTGTGTGCACTGAGCACGAGAACTCACTCATTATGAGGAAAGCACCAAGGCATTTAAGGGATCCACCCCCAAGAGCCAAACCCCTCCCACCAGGTCCCACCTCCAACACTGGGGATTACATTTCAACTTGAGATTTGTGGGGGACAGACACCCAAAACACATCACATACAAAAAGATAGAGATAAAACTCCTATACCACTAAGTTTTTTCTTTTCCAGAAATTTAAACTCTGATTTTTTTTTCTCTGTGTATGTGTGTTTTTTTTTTTCCCCTACCTCATGAGCTTCACTGACATTATCTACATGAATTTCATTTAAAATAGTCATGGGTGGTTATCTCTTAAATAACGAATCAATTTCAATAAAGCTGAAAGTCAGATAATTCAACACTACAATATTTTATGTGATTTTAGATTAATATAATTCATTATTGAAATTACTGGAGTAATTATTTAATTTTACTTTTAGCTTAGTTCTATGTAAATATAGGCAATGCCATAAAATAATCAACCATGATACTTTATTATCACTTTGACTGTATCAGTCATCCACTATTTTAACTCAATCACCTAACTAGAGAATTTTTGTAGAGCTTTTTAAACTTCTGTAATTGTTAGTTTAATATAGAATAGTTTATCTTTTGACTGGAACTCTGTTAAAAGTATTAAAACTTCATTTGATTTTCTTGTAATTACTAAGTTAATTTTCTTAAAATAACTGGTTCATCTTAAGTTTTCTTTAAAAATGTCAGCTATATTTTCTCAAAAGTAAACGTATACTAGACCATATTTAGTATAAACCTGTACAAATTTTAAACCATTTCCCCTCAAGAACTGTGGCCTCTTTGATTAATTGGTGTGACTTTCAGTGCCTGTGTTTAAGAACACTTAGTACATCTATTAAACTACATTCTTAATTTTAAATGTAATGAAAGAAATGAAGATATCTACCATATATGAAATCGTTATTTTCCTTATGCTTGCATAAATAGTGTTTTTTCAGTTTTCTTTTCTCAAAACTCCTATTACTGTTGATGTAGGTATACATTAAGTGACAAGCACATTATTTTAAGAATACATCAAAAATAATATATGTTATTATATTAATGCAGCACAATGTTTTTATCAATAATTCAAAATTTTACCTTTTCTAATGGTAAGACACCACAGTATCTTCCTTAAATTATCTCAAAATTTAATAATTCATAGTCAAAAATTAAAAACCAGGTAAGAATGCAAAGCACCATGAGCGAGAGCCAGAGAAAAAACAAAACACCAACAACAAAAAGAACAAAAATAGGAGCAAAAACCACCAGGCAGAATCAGAAGATATTGGACTAATGAGGTAATGGACAGAAAATAATTACATTTTAAATGAGGAGAAGATATTAAAAATTTGTTGGAGAGATTAGCATAATTAAAATTTGAAGTGGTATATTTATAAGTAGTAGTTTTGTCTTTATTATTATTTAATTATTATTATTTATTATTATTTTGACTTTAGAGGATGTGCTTTGAACTTTCAAAGACAAAAAAGGATGAAAACTGATTCTTTATGAATTCTTTTTTTTCCTATGAAAGACTGTTATTTTCAAAGTCTTGTATTTTGGTAACACTCATTGACAGTTTCTGATTAGAAGTAATGCCAGCAGATTATCAAATCACTGCCCTTTCCTGCTTTCTTGGAGTCATTTTCAACAATTCATTTTAACATCTGTATATTTTATTGCTCTAAGTTTGATATATTACAGAGATGTTTTCATGTTAGTATTTGCTAGCCAAAAAATTGATAACAAGAGAAGACGTAATTCAATGTAGTTAATTTATTTATGAATACAAATGTTATTGTTGATAATCCACTTTTATCAAATATAGTAGAAATGTTTGTATTTCCCTGTGTTTGTATGTATTTATCTTTGCACTTGTCATTCACCTAATTCAGATGAAAATGTAAATTATAATAAGGTATACAAATAAGTAGTTTAAACAATATCTGAGGAATTTATTAAAATACTAATTTTATATTATTTAAAATGCATAATCATAGATACTGTATTTATCCTACTTAAAGTCTGTAAAATGCTGCTCTATATATATGCACGTATGTACATATCTGTAAATATTTTAAATGCATGATTGCAAAAGAGTAAAGACTGAGCAGAGAAAAAATAGTACATGAGATTATTGAGATGTAGACTAGTACTAAAACTACATTTTATCTGAAGGGTACACATCCACAATGGGTGAGCCTGAGCTTAGCTTTGAAAAATACATGACGAGAGGTAATAAGAAATAAGTTAGAAGTTTAAGAAAAGACTCCAATTCAAAACTAGCACACCAAAAGTAAAGCAGTATAAAGGAGAAAAATAAATAAAACAATTTTCTTATTTTCTTAGATTTGGTGGTAAGTGGGTGGGGGAAATAAGGTCCTTGATAAATTGTAATAACAAGTTGATTTTCTTCACAGAGTTTACAGTTGGATCTTCTCTATGTATTTGAAAAATAAAATAAGTGGAGAATTTAAAGTGATGCCCTCATGGTAAAAACTTGGGAGATGACAGAGAAAAAAGGCAAGTTCTGACTGGAGAACTGAAATTCTAGCAAGTTCAAATAAATTCTCTCAAAACTTTAATAATTCACAGTCAAAAATTAAAAAGCAGGTAAGAATGCAAAGCACCATGAGCGAAAGCCAGAGAAAAACAAAACAAAACAACGACGACAACAAAAAAGAACAAAAATAGAGGCAAAAATCTCCAGGCAAAATTAGAAGATATTGGACAAATGAGATAATGGACAGAAATTAATTATGTTTTATATGCTTAAAGAAATAATGTGCCTAAAAATAAAAAAGAATGTACACAGTTTTTGAAAAATCAATTTTCAAAATGAACCAATTAGGATTTTCAGAACTCAGTAAGTTATGAGGATATGTAGACAGTATAAAAAGACTTAAAAATTCAGAATAATTCAGAGAAAGAAAATGAACTACATACAAATACTTTTTAGACTTATAATTTCCTTATAAATAAAAAATGCATGTCAAAGGTCAATAAAATGCTGCCTTCCATGTGCTGAGTAAAAATAACTTTCAGTCTGGAAATATAAATGAGCAAAAAATATTTCAGGATTAGTAGCAATACAAACACATTTTCTAATTGTAAGAAGTAGAATGAAGGAAAACTGTACAACTCACATTAATGGAATTGTTAAAAGGTATTCTTAAATAAAAAATGAAAATAAAACCAAATGAAACTTCTGACTTTATAAATATGTGGGGAATTCTAAATAAAGATTATGGAAAAGACATAGTGAATTTTAGTTTTTGAGTAAAAGTAAGAAAACAAACAGTGTATAACTTAAGAGTGGAAAGGAAGGACACAGGAGAAAAGATTCTACTGATGATTGGGAAGAAGGATAATTTCTTTTTCACTGTAAATGCCATTTATTTTTTTCCAGCCAACTAGTCTTTATATTACTTCCAGCTCAATGTCGACTAAAATAATAATAGCAGATATCTTCCCCTTCCCCTAGTATCAACCTGTTTGTTGTTAACTAACTTGTCTTTTAAGTTGTCACATAATAAGAAAAATGAACATTTAAAAAATATTTTTACTTTAATTTTTCATATGCTTAACCTTTTAAATTTGGGGGCATAATAAACCAAATATATGTTTCTTCCTTCAATTTTAAAATCAAATAATTTTATAAATAATTCATTATTTGGTAAGCATATGAAAGTACACACCAAGTTTTTTCCCTTACTTTCCCAATATGATGTGCAAAAACCAACCAGTTAATAATTGCTATGCCTTCATGCATGAGTGCATGCTTACATTTTCCATCCTACTGAGAATCGTTGAAATCACCTGTGTTATAAGCATAGAATCTGTATTGCTCATCGTTAAGCAGTCCTGCTTAAATTCCAACATTAAAGGCATTGTCAGGAAAAAATGGCCAAAGTCATGTTTTTCCTAAAAATTAATAACTATTCAAAATAATATATGATCTAAATCCTGAACCCTAGACAAGTCTCTTTTCTGTTTAGAGTACTGGAAATATACAATGTAGGAAATAAATAATGAGACTTTAATTTCATGTTTTTTATTAGTCACAATGTTAGCAGCTGTGTTCCTTCTTTACTAGAAGATCCTAGAAATAAATGCAGGTGTTCCTGAAGACAAATGAAAATGATATCAACTTCTTCATTTTTTAATCCACTGAATGTTTAATTATGGAATGCTGTCTTTAGATTTTATTTATGTTAATAGTAATGCCTTACAAAATAGATTCAGAGCAAGAGTTAAACTTCAGAGAAGTTCATGAATTATTCTTATCATCAATCTTGTCACTGTTGACAAATGCTCCATATGTTCACAAATTCCTATGCTTTGCTTGATTTTTAATGTACATTCAACATCAACACTTGAATAAAATCACATGCAAAATTTAAAAAGAGGATAGTAGGCCACTATGCAATTTGGAATGTTAAATGTTATTTTACCTTTATTATTATTTGTTGCAAAATATTTATTTCTACATTTTGCTATATCTACTTACATTTGTGTCTTATGTAATCTACTAAAGTGCAGTCACTTCAAGGCCAAGGTTCATGTTGTATACAGTTTTATATGTTTAACAACAGTTGTAGGGCAATATTTTAATAGATGTTGAGAGGTGGTGCACAAAAAAACTTACAAATAAGAGATATACATAAAATATTTTGTATGACTGCCTCTGTCCTTCACTGTGTAATGAAGATTTTAAGTATGGGTACTTTGCATACTTTGATACAAAGTGACTTTAGGGAATATTTAGTTCATCTGTGCCTCAGTTCTCTTATCTATAATAGGAATGTAAAGGGTACTGGCTATATTTGAATGTGTCCTCTGCAAAATTTATGTGTTGCCAATTTGATAGTATTAAGAGGTAAGACCTTCAAGAGGAGATTAGGCCATGAGAGTTTCTTCTTCATGACTGGGATTAGGTGTCCTTATAAAGGGGTTTCACAAGGGACTTTGTTCTCTCCTGCCTTTTTGTCATGTGAGGACATGAGAAAGTCCTCTCCAGATGCCTTGATCTTGGACTTCCCAGCCTCTAGAACTGTAGAGAATACATTTCTGTCCTTTGTAGGTTACTGAGATTTAGATGTTCTGGTAAAGCAGCACAGATGGATTAAGACAATACCTATCTCATTTTTATCATGAGGATTACAGATTTTGTAAACAGCAAAATATAGTGCCATATATAGAAATGCCATATAAATATCAGCTATTACTATATATTAATTACTTAGGAAGATTTACAGCATAATTTTCATTAATCACTATCAGAAATGTATTATTTCTTACCATTATGAATATGGGCAACAAGTCACTGTAGCCTTATCTTTGTTAGCCATAGAATTCAAAAGTAATTTTATATAATACTGCAGGTTTTGCAGATATCTCAAATCATTACTTCTCATCACTACTTCAAACGTATAGTTGTTTTTAAATGTGTTGGTATATCTTAATTTATCATATGAATAAGGAAACATACACTACATATACTATTCCAATTTTGTGGGTTAGTTATTCTTACAAGTACATTTTAATATAATTTATTTTATTTTCAAACTTACATCTTATATTTGATATACTACAAAATTATTTTAAAAGGTGGTCTGTAGTCTTCACCACATTGTCACAGGGACTCATGTACAGAGAAAATGAAAAATCTCTGTGTTAGGGTGTATGGTACTTGAAAACATGAATTTTAACAACTAATCCCAAACATTGGATGACTTTTTCAGAAGAAAATAGCATATGGATTTCTTCTATTTCATAGGGTATAAAGAAAAACATATACTATTTATAAAATGAAAGTTTCAAATATTTAATGAGATTAAAACATTAATACAGGGCTAGCATTGTAAAGTGGGCTGAAAGATCTCAAGATACCAACTAAAAGCATATATTAGGTTGTTTTTTTTTTTTTTTTGAGAATGTATTCATTAAACATTTACTATCATGGTTTTCAGGTCAAAGGACAGGTGAACTTTGGAGAATATCCAGTCATTGTAGTCATCATGATATTTTAAATTCTGTGCAAGTATAACAGAGATATAACATAAAGGCAACAGATAATAATACATAAAAGGAAAACAACAATAATGCAATGGAATGGGAATAAGAATGAGATGTCAATTTTCCTTTATGAAAAAAATAGAAATTTCATGGTACATATAATGTTTCTTCACCAACTTGAATAATTTTTTTTTTTAAGGCTATCATGGATCCTCAAGAAAGAAGACATCACTTGCTAAAGGAAAACTTGGTAATAAAAAATTCAGTTTCCATCCTATTCAATCTTGAGAATCTCACTGTCTACAAAACTGCTTGTCAGGAAGCAGGAGTTTCAGAATTAGATAATAGAGAAGTTCAGTGAAGTGTAATGTGCATTAAGAAGTAGAGAATTTCAGTGCTACCTTCGGGGAAAATGTCCTTTGGTTCCACTATGATACACTGTCATTGACCTGTATTAAACATAAAATGTAATATTGATTTTTAAATGCATTTTGAAATGTATTCTACACATACTACTTAGATGAGAAATCTTTTATATTTTAGGTAAAGATTGTGGTATTTGTACATGATAACTCCATCTGATTTTAAATTAATTCTTCAGCAAGCCACAATAATTTAATAATTTATCTAACTACATGAAACTAATTAAATCTAACATTTATAATTGTTACAGATTCATGCTTTTTATGTCAACTCTGGCTACTTGTCCCTAATTTGACTTTTTAACACTAGCACCCCCCCAAAAAAAATCTTATTCAAGGAGACATGCCATGTGTGAAATTGCAAAGAAAGTCTGATAGAATAACAAAAATGTTTTTGAGAAAAAAATCTTATTTTACTACTTTTTTGGTTGTTTAGAATTTGATTGTTTATTACAACATTTTTAAACACCTGCTATGTTATGCGGTGACATTCTACTGGAGTAATCAAAAAGGAAATATAATTTTTTGCCAACTAGTTCCTCAGATCTAATAAGGAAAGGGATAATAAATAAGCCATTAAACTATGTCACAATATGTCACACACAAAGGTACATTGTGTTTGAATAACAAAATATCTGGTTTTGAAAACTAAATATGTACAATAAACATCATACTATTTAGCACCAAACAAAGAAAAAAGATAGTTGTTTCACTATTATACATTTCATTTTTGTACTATTACGATGTAAGTGATCAAGTGAGAAGCCCAAAATTACAGTATTCTCAGGAAAGATCAGGAGAGCTTTCTATTGAGCTCATGCACTTGGACACAGGAAGGGGAACATCACACACCGGGGTCTATTGTGGGGAGCGGGGAGCGGGGAGGGATAGCATTAGGAGATACACCTAATGTAAATGACGAGTTAATGGGTGCAGCACACCAACATGGCACATGTATACATATGTAACAAACCTGCACGTTGTGCACATATACCCTAGAACTTAAAATTTAATTAAAAAAAAGAAATTATGTAGTTGATTTTTAAAGAGAAAGTAGAATAGTATAGAAAAAAGAAAATGACTGCAGCAATGACTGAGGAGATGAATTCTGCTGCGCAGTATAAAATCTACTGCTAAAATTGGAAGGACATAGAAGAAGGTGGTATAGGTCCTGCCTTCAAGTAACTCCAAAACTAGATACACTCTGTATATAACTATAGTAGAGAAAAAAGACTTATGGGGTAACTGAGTATGCATTGAACTTTTCTGACTGTTAAAAATATGACTAATGATTCTAAAACTACATTCTCAGCTGTAGAAATATTACAGATAATGAAGATTTGGTTGGTGAAAGCATTAACAAGTAGCTAAAAGGGTGTTCAAACAGCCAGATACTCCTTGACATGCATATTTTTAAATATGTCAGGAAACTAAAGGAAGGGATGAAAGGCAGGAGAAAAGGAAAAATAATTATCGGTATGGGAAGGAAATATTTGAGAGATACTGGAGAGGTAGATCTCAAAAACATTCATCATCAGCTGTAGAAAACTAACAGATGAAGGAGGAGACTAGTTTAGTCTTCCATCAGCTGTCTGTGGTAAAAGGTTTCTGACCAATATCTCTGCAATATATAATAGAAATACTAGGAAACAATATCTAAAAACTCATAGATATGTAATTTAATTTTTTATTACTAGATTCAACAGACATAAAATTACATTTTAGCAAAAATATAACAAATGCATAAGGAAAAAGAAAAATCTTACATAAGGGAACACATTAATTATTGGAAGTGTGTATACCAGTGAGTAGTTGAATTTTAACTAAACTATAATTGAATAATTTAATAATAAATTAATCTTTTAGTTACTTTATTAATAAAAAGAGCAATTGTTTATATTTCGTGGTCCTAAAATTTTATCTAATAAAAACATGGTATAAAAAGTAGTAACTCCAGGCTGGGCGCGGTGGCTCAAGCCTGTAATCCCAGCACTTTGGGAGGCTGAGATGGGCGGATCATGAGGTCAGGAGATCGAGACCATCCTGGCTAACACGGTGAAACCCCGTCTCTACTGAAAAAACTAGCCAGGTGAGGTGGCGGGCGCCTGTAGTCCCAGATACTAGGGAGGCTGAGGCAGGAGAATGGCATGAACCCCGGAGCTTGCAATGAGCTGAGATCCGGCCACTGCACTCCAGCCTGGGTGACGGAGACTCTGTCTCAAAAAAAAAAAAAATTGTAACTCCGTATTAGTAGATGCCTCTGTACACAATTTCAAATAACAATAATTTACCAATTTTTACACATTTTATTATGACAACTGAGACTGTTCCTTCTTTTTTAACATAACTAGACTGGATTGATGATGATGCTACACTAAGGGAATCATGCTGAAATTACTGGTATTTTTTTTTCTAATTTTTAATTGTAGTAAACATAAAATTTATCATCTTAACATTTTCTAAGTATAAAATTATGTTAAAGAAATTCATATTGTTTGCAACCATCACTACCATCTATCTGCAGAACACTTTTCATCTTGCAAAACTGAAATTCTGTACTCATTAAACAGTAACTCTCCTTCCCCTTCTACCCTAGCCACTGGCAACCACCATTCTAACTTCTATCTCTTTGGTTTTGACTATTCAGGGTACCTCATATATGTGAAATCACTCTGTATTTTTTTTTTATTGGCTCATTTCACCTAGCATATCTTAAGTTCCATTAATGTGCAGAATTTTCTTCTTTTTGAAGGTTGAATAATATTCCACTTTATGTATGTATTCCACTTTATGTATATACAACATTTTATTTATTCACCTGTCAATGCACACTTGGCTTGCTTCCATGTTTAAGCTGTTGTAAACTATTCTGCTATAAATATGGGTGTACAAATAACTCTTCAAGATCCTGCTTTCAATTCCTGCACTTATTTACCCCAAAACAGAATTGCTGATCGTATGGTAATTCTATTCTCAATGTACTGAGGAGCCACCATACCGTTTTCCAGTGGCTGAATCATTTTACATTCTCAACAACAGTGCACATGTGTTCTAATTTCTCCACATTCTCAGCAACCCTTGTTATTTCCTGTTATTTTATTGTGGTTGTTTTGATAACAGTCATTCTAATGGATGTGAGTTGGTGGGCCTGATTGTGGTTTTAATTTGCATTTCTCTAATGATTAATGATGTTGAGCATCTTTTCATGTGCTTATTGGCTATGTGTATATCTTTTTTTTTTTTTGAGAAATGTCTATTCAAATCCTTTGCTCATTTTTGAATTGGGTTGTTTGTTTTTATGATTGTTGAGTTGTGGGAGTGTTGAATATATTCTGCTTACCAATACCTTATTAGAAATATGATTTGCAATTATTTTCTCTGATATGGTTTGACTGTGTCCCCACCCAAAATCTCATCTTAAATTGTAGTGCCAAGAATCCCCATAATCCTCACATGTCTAAGCAGGAGCAGGTGGAGGTAATGGATTGGGGGGCAGTTTCCCCCATGCTGTTTTCATGATACTGAGTGTGTCTCATAAGATCTGATGGGTTTATAAGCCTCTGGCATCCCTGTTTGTACACATTCTGCCCTGCCACCCTGTGAAGAAGGTACCTGCTTCTCCTTTGCCTTCCGCCATGATTCTGAGTTTGCTGAGGCTTCCCCAGCAATTTGGAACTGTGAGTCAATTAAACCTCTTTCCTTTATACATTACCCAGTCTGGGGTATTTCTTCATGGCAGTGTGAGAATGGACTGATGCATTTTCCGATGCTATAGGTTGCCTTTACATTATGTTGAAAGTGTTGTTTGATGCAAAGCAGTTTTTAAATTTTCATAAAGTTCAATTTACTTTTTTCTTTTGTTGTATAGCCTTCGGTATGATATCCAAATTATCATTGCCAAATCTGATGCCGTAAAGCTTTTGTCCTATATTTCCTTCTCAGGGTTATACTTTATTTATGATGTTGTATTATTTGATTTTAAGTTTTTGTATATGGCATTAGGTAAGGGTTCGACTTTATTATTTTACATGTGGATATAAAGTTTTGCTACCATCATTTGTTGAAAAGACTGTCCTTTTCTCATTTAATAGTTTTGGAACCACTCACAAAAATCATTTGACTATATATACGAGGATTTTTTCTGGGCACTTTATTCTATTCCATGGATCTATATGTCTGTCTTTATACCAGAAAGACACTGCTTTGATTACTGTAGTTCTGAAGTAAGTTGTGAAATTAGGAAGCATTTGTTCTCCAACTTTGTTCTTTTTCAAGATTGTTTGGCTACTCAACGTCCCTTAACATTCCATACGAATTTTAGTATGGGTATTTCTATTTCTGCAGAAAACATAACTGGATTGTGATAGGGATTGCAATAAATCTGTGGATCATTTAGGGTGATATTAACATGTTAATAATATTAGATCTTCCAATCTCATTAACATGGAATATCTTTCCATTTATTTATGACTCCTTTCATTGCTTTCAGCGACATTGTGTAGTTTTTATTATACATGTCTTTTACCTTCTTGGTTAAGTTAGTTTCTAAATATTTTAATCTTTTTGATGATATTGTAATTAGAGTTATTTTGTTAATTTATTTTTAGATTATTCACTATTAATGCTCAGAAATGCAGCTGAAATTGTTTTTGTATCGACTTTGTATGTGGCTACTTGTTTGGATTTGTTTACTAGTTCTGATAGTTTCCCGTTTCATAGAATATTTAGAGTTTTCTAAATATGAAATTATGTCATCTACAGGCAGAAATGAGAGGATTTATTCTTTCTCTATTTGAATGCCTTATATTTCCTTTTTGCAAAGATAGAAAATTATTTTACTCACAATAATTTCAAGAACTATGACATACAAGTATTGGATATATTTGAAGGAAAACATAATGCTTATTAAATGAAAGCAAAACAACATCTAAGCACGTGAGTAATTATAACCTGCTAGTAGATTGAAAGAAAATTTCATAGAAATGATAATTCTTTCAATATGTAAATGTAATGCTATTCTACTTAGAACCCAGATAGGGATTTCTTTTCTACTGAATATTCACAAGTTATCACTGTATAATTAATTGGGCATAACGTGATACTCTGCTTCACTTATAAAATGTAAAATGATTGAGTCAAGCTAATTAACATATATGTCATCTCAAGTACTTACCATTTGTTCCTTTTGAATGAAACATTTTAACGTTTGACCAACTTTCCCCATCTTCCCTCCCTCGACCTCTGGAAGTCATCATTCTGCACTCTGTTACAGACCACATTTTCTTTTATTTATTTATCAAGTATTTTTAATTTTTAAATGTTTTAATTTTATGGGTACGTAGTAGATGTATATATTTATGGGTTACATGAGATATTTTGATACAGCCATACCATGCATAACAATCACATCAGGGGAATGGGGTATCCATCGTCTCAAGCATTTATCATTTATTTGTGATAAATTAATTCTGATTATAGTCTTTTAGAATACCACCAGTGCGGTGCCTCACGCCTGTAATCTCAGCACTTTGGGAGGCTGAAGAAGGTGGATCGCTTGAGGTCAGGAGTTTGAGACCAGCCTTTCCAACATGGTGAAAACCTGTCTTTACTAAAAATACAAATATTAGCCAGGCATGGTGGCTTGAGCCCAGTTACTAGGGAGGCTGAGACAGGAGGATTGCTTGTACCTGGGGCGCAAAGGTTTCAGTGAGCTGAGATCATGCCACTGCACTCCAGTGTGGGTGATAAAGTGAAACTCCATCCCAATAAATTTTTTAAAAATAAAATAAAATATATAATACATTATGTTGACTGTAGTCTCCCTGCTGTCCTATCGAATCCTAGATTTTATCCTATCTAATTATATTTTTATGCCCATTAACCATCCCCAATTCTTCAGCCCTGTTACCCTTCCCAGCCTCTGGTAGCCATCTTGATACTCTCTATCTGCATCACATTTTCTTTTTTTTCTTTCACTTTTTTTTATTTCCAATTTTTGTTTTAAGTTCAGGGGTACATGTGCAGGATGTGGAGGTTTGTTATACAGATAAATGTGTGCCATGGTGGTTTGCTGCACAGATTGTCTCATCACCTAGGTATTAAATCCGGCATCCGTTATCTATTCTTCCTGATGCTCTCCCTCTTCCCACCCCACACCCTCCGACAGACCCCAGTGTGTGTTGTTCCCCCCAGTGTGTCCACATGTTCTAATCCTTCAGCTTTCACTTACAAGTGAGACCATGTGGTATGTGATTTTCTGTTCCTACATTAGTTTGAAAGTTTGCTGAGGATAATGGCATGCATATGTTCATTGCAGAACTATTCACAACAGCAAAGACAAGGAATCAACCATCACATTTTCTTCATCCTTTCATCCATTGCTAAACACTCAGGTTCATTCCACAACTTGGCTGTTATGATTAATTCCAAAATGAACACAGGAATGCAGATATCTCTTTGGCATATTGATTTGAAATCCTTTGAACATGCATATACTACTTTCATTGCCTCAATGTCTAGCTTCTTGAAACCCATTGCTTTATATGTTTTATGAAAGAAGGTGAATAGTCTGATCCTTCTACTACATCTTGAGAAGAATTTAAAATCCTTTATGATATTTTCACATACAGAAATACAGAACTTACCATACACAGTACAGTCTTGCGAAGGTAACTGGATGGGGATGGAAGACAAAACATTTTTTTTTTAAATCTCAGTGAAAGATGTAAAAAAAAAGACAATTATATTTTTAAAAATTAATTTTAACCCTTTGCCAAGCACATTTCATATATATTTATCGAATACATATTATTCTGTAAATCTGTTATAATTATATATATATAATTATAATTTATTTTTAGTTTAATGTATTCTATATCCATATATTATCTGTATGAAGATATTTATTTGATATAATTAACATTTTAAAATTCTGTTGTATTTCTTTCTTTTGAAGAGAACTTTAGCAGATACTATGTATCAAGATAACTCTTAACTCCATTATTAAAATAGTGTTAAATTATGGGGCATGTCATAAGTTGCTACAGAAATTATCCTTTGTTTTTTTTGCCATGTAGAAACATGTTGCCTTCCTTCCTTTGATGAAATTTCCAAAAAAAAAAAAAAAGGTAAGTCTTACTATCCAATTAGCATCTTTTCAAATTGAGACCAAATTGTTTTTAGTCTTGTAGACATCCTGTTTATTCCATAATTCAAATATTCTTGACAATTTTCTCATGATAAAATTCTATTTTAGTCTGCATTATCAATTATTTACACTCAACTTTCATATTTTCATAAAAAACAGAGAATAATTTTGAATAATATATATGATATTATATATAAAACATTAGCCTTTTTATTATTAACAATTTTACTGTGGTTGTAAGCACGGTTTATTTTCAGCTGACATTTTTTCCATAGAAATACTTTCTCAATGAAGGAAACATTCTGTTGATTTATATTCTGGCATAGGCTCCTTTATGTGGATAGTTATTCTATTATGTTTCTGTAATTGTAGCTGTGTCATCAGATTCTACTTCAAAACAAATCTTTAACTCCAAATTATGTATGTTGACAATGTAAACCTTCATAGTTTGGTTCAGTACTAATGTTTGTCAGCAATCAAGCTGAAAACAGAAATCTTCTCTTTATATCACCATTATATTCAAATTGCACGTATGCTATAAGAGTATCTATGTTAGAAATATTTGCACATTCATCATATTGTAATGAAATGTACATTACTGAGTGTATTTGTCATATAACTTAGCTAAACGGTGTGCTCTGACGTTATTGGTAACCGATACTTATGTTAACTTCTTTGCACATACTTACTCAACTTATATGAGCACACTCTTTGAGCCATGCTATGATTAATGTCTTAACAGTCATACGTATGTATTTGTTTTAGTCTTAGTCTTAGGATAACCACCAAATATTATGTTTGATATGTAAAATATTATACATTTGCTTCTACTAGCTTTTAAATATGGTTACACTTTTTTCAAAGAAATTCGGAGTGTTTATGATGTATGTTGTCATGCTTTTTATCTTAATGCCACTTATATAAGATTGTCATGAAAGTTTCTCTTTGTTTTCACTCAAGTTGTGCACTCATATCATGAATTTGTAACAGTTTATAGAACACTACTCATTTCTGCAGTAGAATTGCTGTAGTGTGACTCCAACTGTTCAAATGTTGGTGAGGTAATCAATGATGTCAATATAACCAATGAAAGAAAATACGGGAGGATAACATGTATGTGGAGAGTCAGGGTGGACATTTTTGTTTTTATTTTGCCTGTGAACATAGAAAGTTTCATATACTTATGAGCATCTCTGTATAAATAAATGACAGTTGAGAGAAAAATTGGCCAGTTCCAGTTTTTAATTCAGAAAAGGAACCAGAAGACAATGTGTATATGGGGATATTTTGAATGAAAAGCACCTAGAGAACATACACACGGAAATGTCCAGTGGCATTTAGAATTATAATCCTGGGGTTCAGTGAATTCAGAGTTAAGGGGAAAATGTAAATATCCACAGAGAAATGCACAAGTATAGACATACTAGTTAATATAAAATTAAATAATATTATAAATGTTGCATCACTTATACACTTGCTATGATGAAAAGATGAATGTTATTAGGAGAATTTCTTTACTAAGAAGCACACAGAATAGTAGTCAGAAGAAAACATGGAAAGTAGATCTGGAAATTAAGAGGTACTTAGAGTTACAAGTCTCAGATATTGCTAAAAGATTTATAAAAGCTCATACCACATGATTTAAAAATTTGTAGATTCCTGGTGTGTCAAGTGTCCCTGAGGCCACACTTAGGCTCAATAATTTGCTGGGAAGATGCATGGGTTTCAGAAAAGCTGTTGTACTCATGTTTGGAGCTTATTACTTTGAAAGGATACAGACTAACATCAACAATGGAAAAATGCTCATAGGACAAAACCTGGAAGAAAGCAGGGGCGAGCTGCCAGGTGTCCAGTCCCAGTGTAGTCCCACAGGGATGCACATAATTCAAACGGCAGTGACAAGTGAGAACACATTCCAAGTATCTCTGATAAGGAAGATTACCATAGCCTTTCCATTGGAGTTTTTTGTTGGATGTCTGTCATGTTAGAACGCAGCTCCCAGGGCACTGCCCTCAGTTACCAAGACTACAGTTCTGCCTCCCCTCCTTGAAGCAATGGCAGGTATTCACCATTCATCACATGGTTAGGACATTTAAAAATGAGTGAGAGAGAGATTGGTTGTATTGGAATAAGTGAATGAATTTCAAAGACTCGAAAATGAGAGAATCCACGCTAAGGAGGCAAAGTCAAAAAGAAGTAATAAGTTTGAAAGAAAGTGTGTTTTATCTTCTCTTTCTATTCTCCCTTTTTCCTTTTCCCCCGCTCACATTTTCTTCTTGTTACATTTCTGAATAAAAGGTGGATCTGAGAAAGATGTATTTTGTATGGGAGCCAGCAATGGGAGATGAGTTACATACAATAAGAGTAATCAAATAAGTCATAATCAATTAACTGTAGACAAGAGCTAAATTTCTATCAACTAAATGAATAACAAATATAGAAAGAGAGGGCACACACACACACACACGCACACACAGATACATATTGTATTTGTCAGGGTTCTTTAGAGGGACATAATTAATCGGATAGATGTACATTTAAAGGGGAGTTTATTAAAGAATACTGACTCATGTGATCACAAGGCAAGGTCTGTCTTGCAAGCTGAGGAGGCCGTCTGCAAGCTGAAGAGCAAAGAAGCCAGTATGAGTCCCAAAGCTGAAGAACTTGGAGTCTGATGTTTGAGGTCAGGAAGCATCCAGTACAGAAGAAAGATGTAGGCCAGAAGACTAAACCAGTTCAGTCTCTTCACATTCTTCTGCCTGCTTTTATTCTGGCCATGCTGGCAACTGATTAGATGGTGCCCACCCAGATTGAGGGTGGGTCTGCCTTTCCCAGTCCACTGACTCAAATGCTAATTACCTTTGGCAACACCCTCACAGACACACCTGGAAGAAAGCAGGAACAATACTTTGCATCCTTCAAATCCAGTCAAGTTGATACTCACTATTAACCATCACACACACATATCATAGCCCTGTCCTCTAAGAGGTCCGGGGAGAAGTTTCATACCAATAGCAGTGAGCAAAATAGGCACCAAGATCCTGGTTTTTAAATTCCATTTTTTATTAAAAGAAACCATCATCTCTTGGAGAAATGGTGGATTCCAGGACAGAGAATGGAAAATATAAGATGAGTTGCAAGCATCTTTTTGTGCCAGAAAGTAAGAAAATTGTTATTCACTTCCAAAGGACAGGGGGCCACCATTGAATCTGGACCCAGGTTTTGTTGCTCACTACTTGAAAGCTAAACATGAGAGGCAAGGGTTGGTGGGAAGAAAAGCAGGTTTAATTAGAAAGCCAGCAAACTGAGAAGATAGTGAATTAGTGCTCTAAAATACCATCTTAAAATTTAAATTTTACCATAGGGTTTTAAAAGGAAAACTAGATATGAAAAACCTACAGGAGTGGTGCAGAGTGCGCAGTCTGTGAGGTTTGTTCCACATAATTAACTTCAGCCCAATGGTGGCAGACTAATTGCTCGTGACTCCCTCTAAGTGGGAGGACTCTGCGATCTAGGTCTATGCCTGATTTGTTCCAAGATTAGCCTCTGGAATTTCTGAAGCAAGAACATAATTAGATAAGCGTTCAGTGACAGAGGGGAGTGTCCAGAGAGGGAAGGAAAGAACAAGTGAGAGGAGAGGGAAAGAAAAAAAATAAAGTGGGTGACTAAAATGTACTTTTTTTTATAACTGAGGTCCCTGGTAATAGTATGAGGGGCTTCCACTGGCCAAACCTGGAATAAGTGTATCATCAAATAATTCATATTGTTAATATATTTTAATCCATACTGCAATATAGAAATCCTTAAATACATACTGATATAAATAAAATAAAGGAAAATCTGATGAAAAACAGAAAATGTACAAAGATTCAGTCTTTACAGAAAACACTTATAAATTAAAAAGAGAAAATGAGTAACTTTACATTGGAAATGACTAGCAGGCGCCAGCTTAATCAAATAATCAATTTTAACAACATCAGTATTGGACAATAGAACAAAGTCATGTGCCACTTGAAAAAATGGAATGAAAAGAGCATGGCATTGCTGATGATATTCCTGCCAAAAATGCATAAACTGAGTCTTATCATAAGGAAATATCAATCAAATCCAAACTGACAGGCATTCACCAAAGTAGCTGGCATATAATCTTTAAAATTGTCAAAGATGTGAAATCAAGGAAGGACTCAGGATTTTCTCCAGATTAAGGGAAATTAAAAAGACATGAAAATTAAATATGACATAATGTACTAGATGAGTTTGCTCTAAATGATATTATTGGGACAACTTTCAAACTATGAATGAAGTATGAAAATTAGATGTTAGCAATGTATTGATTATAGTTTCCTGATTTTTATGGTTTTATTGTGACTCTGTAGGAGAACATTCTTGTTATATATGTACACACCTATAGAAAGCTTAAAATGATACCTAATAAGGGAAAGAAAAATGAAATGGCAGTAACTTGAAAAATCATGAAGTTCTGAGAAAAGTGTTATTAAGATTGACTTTATAAGCCTAACACATCGTCTGATAAAGAGAAAAAATGAAGATACAAAAATAATGAATATCTAATTGAAACAGCAAGATGCCTGATAGTATCAAATGGTGTCTATAACTGCGTGAGAAAGAGGCAGAAGCCAAGATGTCCTCAGAGTCACAGGGAAAAGTGAAGAACAAAAGGTGAAGGTAAAGAAGTATCTTCCCTTATAGGTAGGATAAAAGCATCCACATCTAATGACCTGTATATCTGCAGCGAATAGGAGACAATGACAGAACATAAAATACTTGGAATTCTAAATAAATGTTTATTGAAATGAATTGATTAACAGACTTCAGTCCACAGAGGAGTGGGGAAAACATGTATAATAAAGTCAACTGTAGTTGAAAAGGAATGAAATAAAAGTTGCACTAAAGGTTTATGTGTGTTTAGAAATCATTCATTTCTATCAAAATACTACTTTATGTGATTCTGACTACTCTCAGCTGCTTTAGTGGGGGATTGAACAATAATACTACCTTATGTTTGCATTGTGTTTCACATTTACAATTATGTTATTTACTCTTATGGCAATTCTGTAAGTTTCCAGTATGTGGACTTGAAGCTTGACAGATACATAGTTATTATGTGATTTTCTGAGGACTCAAGATTAGCAAATGGCTGACATGTCAACTGACTCCAAAATTCTGTGACCTGTGGTCCTCATGTGTGACACTTAATGTTAATATACTAATCTAAAAAGTGAAGGGATTGATATTGGTAAGAATGCATTTGAAATATTTGCTCGATCTGGTCTGCATTGAACTATTCACACAATACAAGGCAATCCAGATGAAGATTAACGGAAAATGAGAATCAATCAAGGGCTTGTAAGTACGGTAAAGGGAAAGAGCAGGTTTGGTGAAAAGAAAGAGTTGTGAGAATCATGAAGACTAAGACAATTGTACAAAGAAAATATTTGTGAATTTTACCATTTGATAACCTGTATGATCTTCTAATTTCATGATCTTTATCCATTAAACAAAAGAGTTGATCATATGCTTTATATTTCAATTGTGAAGTTATTTACTTTAGTGAAGGAGAAAATGCCTCCACACAAATCTAAGTAGAGTGAAACAACAGCCAAAATCCTCAGAGATATTTACATGCATAGGAGTTACAGCCTGCTTTTCATCTCTCTGACTTGAAGGCTTAAACTCTTCAATGGTTTTACTGCCCAGGAGTGATGGGCTCCAGCAGAGTTAGCTTATCACTGCAAGTCACACTTGGTTACCAGACCTAACTCAAAGAAAATGTAAAATGATTTCAGGCCTTTTGATATTTCAATGCAGATTATGTAATACGTATGGAAGAATAGGAAATGCTCAACATCACACTGAATTGTAGGCTTAAGTCTACAATTCATGAGTGACGTTTGATAACTCATGAATGTCTCTAGTACAATGTGAGCATAGAAATAATAAGAACTAACAATTTGGCTTGTGGAATAACAAAGCAGGTTTAGACAGAATTCAGAATACATAATTTCTACAAACAATGGCAATGTATTACTTTAAATATTATTTCATTTTAGTTTTACAAATATTTTCCATCCTGATATTGCTGCCTCAATGCTAGGTAAGAGTACAGGGTGAAAGCATATTGAAATCCTCTGTAGGGGTAATGATGATAAGTCAAAGCTCAGTTTGGAGATGTGTTTCTTTTTGTCAACTAGGAAAGTGTTTCAGCCACACAGGGCTGCTGATCTACAGGTGGAATTGCTTTAGGTAGACACAAATCCGAGGAGATTCTTTTTGGAACTTAAGAACACAGCAGACACTATTTGATTGGATTTGAAGTAACCTCAATTCATCCATGCCCAAATAGAAAATTATACTTTCTTCTTATACAAGATTATTATAATGGATGCAAAAACATGTGAAAAAAGTATTTAGATGATTTCAAATAAATTCTGCTTAAATAATAAGATGCAAAGTAAATTTTAATACTAAAAGTAGTGCATCATGAAGAATGGGGTATCCACTGCCTCAATCATTTATCCTTTGGTTTATGAACAATCCAATTACACCCTGTAAGTTATTTTAAAATTTGAAATTAAGTTATTGTCTACAGTCACCCTATTGTGCTATCAAATAGTAGGTCTTATTCATTTTGTTTTTGTGTGTGTGCCCATTAACTATCGCTACGTTCATCTAGTCCTCCACTACCCTTCCCAGTCTCTAGTAACCATCCTTCTACTCTCTTTGTCCATATGTTCAATTGTTTTGATTTTTAGACCCTGCAAATATAGTGAGAACATGCCATAATTGTCTTTATGTGCCTGGCTTATTTCACTTAACATAATGATCTCCAGTTCTATCCATGTTGTTGCAAATGACTGGATCTCATTATTTTTCTAAAAATATTCACATTGTATGCCAGTTTCAAAACATCTCATGTACTCCATAAATATGTACACCTACTATGTATCCACAAAAAATAACAAAAATCCATTAAAAATAATAAATAATAAAAACAGCACAACATTTGGGATCAACAATTAATTATGAATGATATGATTATGTTGTCCCTAAAATAATTTTATTCATATAATATGTAACAGTGGTCATATTTTTATTTTGGATAAAGTGTTAAGAAAAAACGGTGTCTGTCATTATCTGGTCATGCTTTTAGTGCAGCTAAGGGAGCAAAGTGAAATTAAAATATGTGTCATCTAGTGGCCAAATAACTTATTGCCCTTTAATTATATTTGGACAATGAGAGGGGGCAAATATATGTTTAACATTCCTCTTGCCTTTTCCAAATGAGATGAAGGAATACAGATACTGCCAAAGAAAATTTTTACAAGGAGGGGTTAAACATACAAGGGAGGCTTTATTCAAGACTATGGCAAATAGAGGTGAAGACAATTTCAAAAGGAGATTGAGACTGAACTCAACGCTGTTGAAATTAAAAGTGGAAAATTTTTAAGAACTGGCATAAGAGAGTGGAAAAGTACTGAAGGAACTTAAAGGGAGGTCAGTCAATGTGATTACCAAAATTTTTGGCAAATTGGCATGTATAAAAATTAGGCTACCCTTCCAGGAGACTGGAAGAGAGGGGCACTACATTCTGTGACCTAGGACAGCCCACAGTCCATGAGAAAGGCATCCTTGAGTTACAAAAATGTCAAGAGGCTAGGAGAAGATTTATGTCTCAAACGGAAAGTGGAAGAATTTATAATTGCACGTTTTCTAAAGTAAATGTTCTTTCTTTTTCTTTTTTTTTTTTTTTTTTTTGGTTTGTTTTCTTGAGACAGAGTCTCACTCTGTCACCCAGGCTGGAGTTCAGTGGCGAGATGTTGACTGACTGCAACCTCCTCCTCCTGGGTTCAAGTGATTCTCCTGCCTCAGCCTCCCTAGTATCTGGGACTACAGGCATGCACCACAACGCCCAGCTTATTTTTGCTGTTTTTAGTAGAAGACAGGTTTTCACCATGTTGGCCAGGCTGGTCTCGAACTCCTGACCTCAAGTGATTCGTCCACCTCGGCCTCCCAAAGTGCTGGGATTACAGACATGAGCCAATGCACCTGGCCTGTTTTCTTTTTTTAAAAAAAGAAAATCAGAGGACTATATTCGGAAAGAAACCTCTCTAAAGATTAGCCCAGCTGCTGGTAATATTAAGGCGTTCGTGGTCAACACACACACATACACACACACACACTCAATTTTTCCTCCTCCACACTGTTTCATGCCAACATGGTGTGTTCGTCCTTTCTCACATTGCTGTCAGGGAATACCCGAGACTGGGTAATTTATAAAGAGGTTTAATTGACTCACAGTTTCACATGGTTGGGGAGGCCTCAGGAAACTTACAATCATGGCGGAGGGCATCACTTCACAGGATGGCAGGAGAGAGAATGAATGCCAGCAGGGGAAATACCAGATGCTCATAGAACCATCAGATCTTGTGAGAGCTCACTCACTATCACGAGAAGAGCAAAGGGAGACCCACTACTATGATTCAGTTACCTCCCACAGGGTCCTATCCATGACATGTAGGGATTACAGGGATTACAATTCAAGATGAGATTTGGGTGGGAAACAGCCAAACCATATTACGTGGTAAATGGTTATGACGATGACTTTAGTTTTAATAACGTATTTGCTAAGGCAAATTTCCAGTGAGGCTTAGTTTTGTAACTATATACTTACTTTCTATTTATTGCAATTAATTGATCATCAGTCAAGTAAGAAAAATAATCATAAAATATGTAAATGGAAAAGTTTTTGGAAGCCAAGATATGTATTAGAAACCAAACTATGCATTCAGGAATAATTGAAACACAGTCGAGGTTTCTTTTTTTCCATAAATTCTGTGGTCTCAGTTAGTACCTACCCACAATTTGTGACAACCGTACCATATAATACTAATATTTTGCCCATAATTTATCCTCCTGACTGTCTTGGGGTTATCACAAGAGTCAGTGAATCAAATAATGATTTGGAAATTCTGAATCTGAGAATTTAATTTACTTGTTGGATTGTAACCTTAGTTGTTGATTCCACTTTTGTATTTTTGTAGCTTTTTGATGTGATATTGAGATGTTTGATACTGATAAATAAACTTAACCACAAAATTATCATAAATATGAATAATAAAATAATTGGAATGCAAATAATTACTTGATGACAAATCATTAATAATTTTAAAACAGTTAATTTAAAAGTGATTTATTTATTAATTTATTTTCTTTGATCATTATCTTTAGTCTTGGAGGAAATTAATTATTTTAATTCCAAATAGTATAGAACCTGTCATATGGCTGCTTATACAAGCTGTAGTAAAGTTCTCTCTAACGCCATTGATTTTCAAAGCATTAGTGTTTTATTGATACTGTTAGAAATATATTACTATTCATAGCATGGAATAGCAAGGTTAAAGAATGCACACATTTTCTATTTCATTCTTTTAAAAAGGAAACCATAATTTCTTGGAGTAGAATAAGGGAAAAATCTCTACATATAGGATGCCACTTTTAATTTGATCAGTTATCAAAATTCTGCAAGATATTCATTTTTGCAGATATTTTAGTGTAAAGTCTATAGATTTGAATTAATTTCTTATCTGTTAAAATGGTTTTTAACCATTTGTAAATGGTTTATCAGTATTGTGAGAGTTATTCCAAAAAGAGTACATTGGGAGGAGGGGGACTTATACAGGTTCATTTGAAATTTTCAGTCATTTCCAATATGACTTTTTTGTAGAATTAGAATTTCATTACATTCTACACTACACTCTGGATACTTACTATATTGGGCCCTGGAACACTTTGCCACCTTAGTGACTTGGTTGAGTGTAGTGAAATATTGAAATGTATCTGAAATAAAATATTTCTACTTTTTCTTCTTACTCTCTTTATTTAACTATCCTAAGATTTTCAATTAGGTAAAATTTTAAAAATATGTTTTACTCTTTTGAGAAAACTGTGTTTCCTCACTCACACCGGCATTAAGGAAAACATAAGATTCATTAATTTTTTTTTTTCCACAATGGCAGGATCTCGGTTCACTGCAACGTCCACCTCAAGGGTTTAAGTGATTCTCCTGCCTCAGCCTCCCGAGTAGCTGGGATTACAGATGCCTGACACCATGTTCGGCTGATTTTTGTGTTTTTAGTGGAGATGGGCTTTCACCAGGTTGGCCAGGCTGGTCTCGAATTCCTGACCTCAGGCGACCCACCTGCCTCAGACTCCCAAAGTGCTGAGATTAATTTTATTTAAAGTTTTCTACAACTTCCCAGGTGACAACAGAACAAGAACTTTAAATAGGAGAATGAGCATTTAATTTTCTTTTTTTTTTATCTAAGAAACACAGAAAATAAACACAAATGAAAATACTACATGTTACAAATAATGTGGATAAAACAAATACAACCATATTTCATAGTTTCTTATTATATATTCTCATCTGGGGTATGTGTACCGCACAGCTGACATTTGTCCTTCTGTGATGCAAGGAGCAGCCACAACACCATTTTATCCTGTTCAGGAAAGATGACATTCTTGCAAACATCTTGTCAGATGCTCCTGGAATATCTCTCATGCTCATAAAAGTTATTTCATGGCACCTGCATGTTGAGACCTTTACCAAACCCCTAATTAAAAGGATCACTCACTATGGTTAGGTGACAGCCCCTACTATAATACCTATGAATTTATAAATTCTTTTCTCAAATTTATGGGAGTTTCTAGAAGTGAAAAACTGTTTTGCGTATCCTCTCATTCTCAGGATTAAACCAAGAGCACTGGTAAAGGTAATTGCATAATTACAATGAACACCACTAAAGACTTTTTTTCTCTTAATTGGTTTAAAAAGCAATATTTAGCAATGAAAATAATGTATTATTAATACATGTTACAAAACATAGAACTCTTAAATACATTATGCTCAGCAAAAGAAACCAGTCACAAAAGACTGTATTAATCAGTCCATTGATACGAAATGTCTAGCATAGGGAAATTTATAGACAGAGAATACAGATTTGTGTTTGCTTAAGACTGCAGCGGGGAGACAGACGATACAGAAGTGATGGCTAAAAGGAATAGGACAGGGAGATTTTTTTGAGGTGAAAGAATGTTCTAGAAGTGACTGTGGTGATGGTTGCATACGTCAGTATACTAAAACAATTTTAATGTATACTTTAAATGAGTGAATTTTACAGTATGTGAATTAAATCTCAATAAAGCTATTAAAACAATTCATGGATGAATATACTGATTGGCCACCAAAGGATATAGACCTTGAATTTTTGTTTCATATATTTTAAGAGTCAACAAAAGCATAACCTGTTTTTTATGTCTGTGAAAACAAAATGATACACATAGTGGAAAAGTCTTTTTATGTTTTCATTTATTTTATTATATGAAATCTTGATAAGACTGCTAGTTATAGCACGATTTTTTAAATTTTTTAAGGTTTCTGTGATGAAAGAATGTGATTGTGCAATTTCCTTTTGTTTTTATTATCTTACCCTCAGAAGCCATTTTACATTTCCTCTGATAAAATATTTTAGGGAATAGATGAGGAAATCTGTATCTTTATTTGAATTTTTCAATGGAGGAAAAAATTAAAAACTATTTAAAATGGAAGATATTAATTTATTATTAGATTTAAAATGTATAAATGCAATATACAGAAAATTAAGGATTTATTTGATAACTAGTAAACATTAGCAATGTAGAATCGTTAAGAAAAACATCCCAATTGCACTCAAATTTGTGCAAGATTTCCTTTCCATTTACAGATTGTAGATTTTATTATGTTTCTTTCTTTATAGAAAGATTCACTGGAAACAATTTTTAAGAAGATGCTTAGTATGCAAGAAGATTTTTAGGGGCTGCTATCTGGAACAAAAGTCATTAAAGGATTAAAAAAAGCAAGATTGGGCAGAGGAAGAAGTTAAGCTGAAGTAGAGTGGACGCAGAGTGTCAGCCCATCCCTTGGGTAGCACTGAAGCTGACCCTCAAAGCTGTCTCACATTGAAGCAATGGGCCTAGGACTTTTGCTCCCTCAACGCCCACTCAGTGTTCCCAGGGAGTGAAACGTTTCCTTGAATGAGGCAGCTCCCTTTTGTCAAGGGAAACCCAGGGAGGGCACTGTGCTTTGAACCCTCAGAGTGGCCCTCCCAGAAATTGAGAAAAACAGGTGCCTCCACCCTCTCAGCAACCGAGAAGCAGATGCCTTCACCCCCAAGGGTGCATTGGGGGCTGCATTCAGTACAATTTTTAAAAATAAAATGGATAAACTGAGGGAAAATATTTGCTACATATATACTTAATATAACTAACTACACAAAGACACGGTGGAAGGAATATGAAACAATATAAAGTGTAAAAACAAAGAAAATTTAAAATATAAAATTTTATTAAATAGAATAATAAAATATATCCTTTATTTTCATGTATCTTACATAACCGTTGAAAAATTAATTCATAGGCAAGGTTAGCACACATGTTGTACGTTCAGTAATTGTGATAAAATTAAACACTATCTCTAGAAATAAGCATGCAGAATATTTTGTTTTCTCCACATTAGATTGCCATAGATTTCTTTTGACTTTTGACCAAAATTTGAAAAACAAATCACTTTTCATGACTTAAAGTGATGCAACTTTCTTTAATTCTATGTATCTTTAATGAATGTATAAGGTCTGTATTATTCAGTAAAATTCTGTGCTATATTTATTTCCCTGTCACTGTATATTTTGTTAGCTGTGTCTTCTCAACTCTGCTGTAAGACTCTTGAGGGTAAGATCATATCATCTCTCTTTATAATTTAGAATAACAAGAATGGCACTCTGGTTCTAGATGCTAAATACATGCTGGGTGCTCAATTATCCCATCATGTTTTTGAAACCAGAGATGTTCTCTTATTCCCCTCGTAGGGCTTGTGACAGGGGTGTGGCTCGCTCCTTCAGTGCCTTGCTGCCCAAACCCCTTGGGGGAGCATGCAGAAGGGCAGGTCATGGGGAGTACTTTTTGTGCTCTGACTCCACCGCCTTGACTAGGGTTGAGTTTTTACAGCTTCTGAAGCCCCAGTGGGTGTGTGTTATGTGAGCTCTTTCGAATTTGCCTTCTCCAGGCATCAGGCAGCTTGTGTTAAGCAGCTCAATTAGACCCTCTGCTTTATACACAAGACAGGGGGCTTTCTGTGTCCTGGGTTCTCACTCTAGTGTACCAGAAAAATCGGATCACATGTGGACTTGGAGAATGAATGTAAGGTTGTATTGAGTGGTGGAAGTAGCTCAGTGAGATGGATGGGGAGCCAGAAAGGGGATGGAAGGTGATGGTGGTCCTCCCCCAGAGTTGGACCGCCCAGCCTCCGGACTCTCCTCCCATGGCCCCTGCTGAATTCCACGTCCTTCGGCCGTCCATGGTCTGCTGGTGTCTGCTGATGTCTGTCCATGTGTTCTTCTGCTCTTCTGCTTCTCTCAATGTTCAGCTGTTTGTTTCTGTGCCCACTAGGGGATCTTGGGTTTTTATGGACACGGAATGGGGGTGTATGGCATGCCAAAAGGCAACTTTTGGGGCATGAAAACAGAAATGCCTCTCTTCATTTAGGTTTGTGTGTCCCTCTACAGGGACCCGGCCCTTCTCTATCCAGCACTTCCCTGCATCCCTCCTCCATCATTTTTAGAAACTTGTTTTTGAGAAACTTAAAAAATATGGTAGAGCAAGAGGGTATAAAAAAAATAAAATAAATCACTTTTATCCTCATACCAGAATTGATAACTGTCACTATTTTCTAAGTTTTAAGAAAATTATGACCTCTTTTTTTTGTTAAATTGCCTATACGTACCTAAAGCAGCCATTCAAAATCTTTCAGTAAAATAATTGGAGTGCATTTCATGAATTATTATTAATTTGTTTATCTTCCTTATTATCACATTTCTTTGTGGAATTGAGGGTTTGGGTTTGCCCACACATTTTAATTAAGCCAAGCATTCATATTCATTTATATTTTTCTTATCTCCACCTTTCTTTGTGCATTCTCCTTAAATTTGTGATGTAATGAATACCTTCACTAAATCTTGTGTAGCCCTCATCTAGAAACAGTTCTAGATTTATCAGTATAGTAATGATGAGAAAATAATAAATAAATAAAATAAAGTGCAGTCCTGACAGCTGACATCTTGTATCTATTCTAGTTCCCATCAGTGAGGCTGTTAAGTTGCCGTGCTGAAAAAAAAAAAAATGTTGACAGAATACCAACCGACATGGTCTATCTGTGATCATGATGGAACAAGACAACAACACGAATATTCTGTAATCAAGAACCATGAAAACAAATATGTAATGCAACCAAATAAGTGATCAAGCATCCCTCTCACCCAACTACCCTGAATGATTACTGCATCTTCACCAGTTTGCTGACAGCATTTACTCCAAACAGACTCCCATTTCTGTGCACTCTCTTCCAATTCACTTAATGCTCCTCTCATCTTCTAACAAGTACTTCCTGACATCTCCTTCTGAGACACACCATGGTTCCAATGGTTTGCAATTCCTTGTATCACATCAAGTACTCAGCATCGCTTCTTTTGAATACAAGTGTGTCCCAAGTAATCTGACTTTTTGTTTTGTTTTGTTTTGCATCAACAGGACTAAGGAATATCTTGGCTCTATTCTTGGTCTTAAGGTTCTGTCTGTGTTGTTCTTCTCTGTGCCCAAATATTTAGCTCCAAGAGGAATTTATCTCCAGTATTTTTTTCATCATCTTTTTGTAAATTGAAGAACCATATTCCTGGTCTCTGACTTCCCACAAAAAAAGTTGGATCCCATCTTAAAAGAAATATTTTAAACACATTTATTATACTACTTTGGATAAAAAAAACCTAGCAAGCCTACCTCTTTAGTCTGTTCACCACTCTGGTGTATATTTTTATGGCCTGCAGATATGTGTGTCTTATCTGTAACTCTCATTAAAACTTTCTGGTTTCCTCTTTATCTATTAGTGTTATATGTTTTGGGCAGGGAAACATTTAAACATAAGCACACTGAGCCATCTTGACCAGTGAAAAAGCTTGTCTTTAGTGTCTTATTTCCTTCGATGTTTTTTATGGTTTTATTTTTAAATTTATTTATATATATATTTTTGAGACAGAGTCTTGCTCTGTCGCCCAGGCTGGAGTGCAGTGGTGTGATCTTGGCTCATTGCAACCTCTGCCTCCCAGGTTCAAGTGATTCTCCTGCCTCAGCCTCCCAAGTAGCTGGGACTACAGGCGCCCACCACCATGTGTGGCTAATTTTTGTATTTTTAGTAGATACGATTTTGCCATGTTGGCCAGGCTGGTCTCGAACTCCTGACCTCAGGTGAACCACCCACCTCAGCCTCCCAAAATGCTGGAATTACAGGTGTGAGCCACAGTGCCCAGACCCCTCGATGTTTCTAAACAAAATAAATATAACATTGTTCATAAAATCAGCATCTCTTTTGACAAACAGCACAAACCTATGCCTTTATTCTATCTCCAAAGAAATTTTTCTCTGAGTATATTATTCTTGTCTATATTTTTCTTCTTTTCCACACTACATATACAATTATGTACAATATATTATTATTTGTGTTTTAAAATTACATAAATGGCTTCATTGTCTTTGTATCATTCTGCAACATTATTTTTTCATTTGACATGATTTCAAATCTATCTACACGTCCACATTTTTAAGTGTTTTCTTTTAACTGCTGCATGGTACCCTTCTTTAAGGACATCGCCAGAAAATAAATGCAATATTATCATTCATATCTATCTATCTATCTATCTATCTATCTATGCAGTAAAAAACCATATCCATTTGGAAATATTCAAAACATCCCTTTAGAGCATGGTTGTTCTACAGATTAAATACAGATTTTTCATAAATTTCCCACAATTATAAGGTGTCTAAAATGTCCTTATGGAGTCTATATTCTATTTTGCATACCCTATAAAGCCAGTTTTCAAAATTTTGCAAAGCTGAGTTACTTAAATCTTTTCTTTCCTATCTTGCTGATTTTAATCATTTTTCTTCATCAGAGATGGAAATGGGTAAATAAGTTGACATATCTAATAATCTAGGAACTGAACATCTAACAAAATTCTAAATTTTACAGAAAATGTCTGTCTTTCTAAAATACATTTCTTTCAGCTTGACTCTTAGATCTGAAATTTATATTCAACTTCTATAGATCTACCGTTCACCTTGTGATCTAGCAATTTTATAATGTGATGGTTCTTTCCTGAGAAAACAGGAATAATAAAGTATAGTTAATTTAGAAGTTCACAAAAAGGAGCGGAAGGACATAAAAAAACTATACACGTGTTACGCTCAAGCAAGAAAGACACAAGGGGCAAGTTTCAGAAGACACAGAGTTTGAGTGATATCTTGGATTTAGAATTGTATTTCTGAATATCAACATACAGATTAAAGAAGCTGACTACTTAATATTTAGTAGTCTCTTTTTTTTTTCTTGAGTTTCTCTTTAATACACTAATTGTTGGTTTTGACATGTAAAAATGTTGCCTAAAATGATCATTCTTATTTAAAATGAAAATTTTGTCATTTGTAAAAAATGGAGCCAGATGCCGTGGCTCATGTCTGCAATCCCAGTACTTTGGGAGACTGAGGCAGGCAGATCACTTGAGGCCAGGAGTTTGAGACCATCCTGGCCAACATGTTGAAACCCCATCTCTACTAAAAACACAAAAATTAGCTGGGTGTGGTGGCATGGACCTGTAATCCCAGATACTTGGGAGGCTGAGGCAGGAGAACCGCTTGAACTAGGGAGGCAGAGGTTGCAGTGAGCTGAGATTGCGCCATTGCGCTCCAGCCTGGGTGGCAGGGTGAGACTCCATTTCAAAAAATAATGAAATAAAATAAAAAATGGCACAAATTTATAATTTATATATGAGTAAAGTAATTCCAAAAGGAAACTACAGATTTAACATAGACATCTCCTAATGAAAAGAGAGGCCATCATAGTGAACAGTAATTTGCAGTATCTTGGTTTTTTTCAACCAACCAGAGGCTAGAAAGTAGCCATATGGACAACAACCTGACAATCATTGACTTAAAAATATGGAATAAACACAGGACCAGAAACGAGGCCCCTGGAAGTTTTGTAGGAGACTCAAGGCAAAGTTTGACAATTCCTGTCTTCTCATATAGCTCACCAGTCTAACGATATTCCAACAGCTAGTTTTCAGTGCCAACTTTCACTTTTAACCAAGTTATTGTATTGGCTAACTCAGTCATTAATTATAAAGAACATCAACCTGAATTTTAAAAAACTCAACCTGAGAGTCTCTAATTTTAAATTACGGTATATAGTTGTTTATTTCTATTAATTTGATAACTGATGAATGTACATTTATTTTTATCTTTTTGGTTATATGTTTTCTTTACTTTTGTTCTTTTCAGATTTTGATAGATTTATCTAGTGTTTTTTATTTCTATTATTTCATAACGTTTTGGAAAAGTATCCATTCTAATTTTACTTTTTTAATGATTGTCGTGTTATTATTAACATATGTCTTAACTTTAGATTTCCTAACAACTTTAACTTCCTACTGAATCACAATTCCCCAACTTCTGTTTGAGCTTTAGTATTTTATTTACATAATATTTTAAAATAATATTTTATTATAATCTCATAATTATTACCTAGATTTATGTCACTGTTGAAATAATTTCTGTGCCTATTCTTGAGTTTTGCGCCTTTCTTTCCCAATCTTAGTCCCTCTGTTGTTTTTATTGGTTTATGTACTTTAATAACAGTGGATCTATAAACAGTAAACTTTTTTTGCAATTTAAGACTAAAATGTTTTTATTGCAGTCTCACTTATGAAGAAAAATATAGCTTATCATAGAATTACTGGTTTGACTTTTTCGTATATTAAAGACATTACTTCTGTATATTTTGCTCAGATAAGAAAACTAAGTTAATCTCATTGCCCTTCTGTTGTGACTGATCTCACTCTTCACTCTAATGTCTTTTCTCTTTGCTCTCTCTGTTTCCTGGACTCAGTGTGTACAAGCTTAAAAATGCATCTTTCTCAGCATACATCCAGTTTTCAGATATGAGGATTTATATCTTTCTCTAACTTCAAATTGTTTTCTGACACTTAACCTGCTCAGTGAGTCACTGTTCACTGTTTCGTGATCTCCCCTGATGCTGCTTTGCTTTGTAAGCTCCTGATCTCTCACATCTTGCAACTAGTTCATTCTTTTGATCCCTTTACCTTACTGGATTCATTTTGAAACATTTCTTCAATTATATTGTCTACTTGGCGAATTCTAACTTCAACTGTGGGCAGTTTTAAGAGTTCTTATAATTTTTTCCAATGACTATAGTTTTATTTTTTTTAATGGCCATGTTTTCTATATGCCTGTACTTATTTCATCTGCATTATCTTTCTTCCCTGCTTAAACTATGGATATTTAAAAGACACCTTTACATACTTTTTCTGGGATGCGCTACTAATCTAATTTAATCAAGCATAAATTTGTTCTTTTGTTGAAACTGTTACTAATCATATCAACCTTAACTCAAGCATGGCACTGGGCTTCCTGCATCTTAAAATATTTTGTGAACTCATTTTGATTTTTTTTCCCCCCTGAACAGATCAGCTCTAAGGATTGTATAAGCTCTCCGTTTTGTATCTATGACTTCACTCCTTTGGGTCTCTCCAGATGCACCCAGATGTAATACTGCTTATAAGGTGAAAATCACAATTTCTTGTCAGGCAGATGTTCTGTGTCTACCCCCACTTCTACTTCTTTCACTAATGAGTAAACTCTGAAATCTTTCCAGATGTAAGCTTGGAACAGAAACAGTGGGAGTAGCTACTTGGTCCTAACCCATAGTTTCAGAAACCAATACCCACCCAGCTAAATGTACAGATCCTGGTTTTATTTACAGGATACGTTGAGCTTTCAATCCAAAGCAGGCATTAAAGCATTGATTCTTACTTTCTATAGGTTCTTACTTTTTATTCAGCCCTCTATAGACCCTCAACTTAAGGTTATTGATGTCCTCTTTATGAAGTCCATCATGATTGCTTCTGCTTAGTAGTATCACTATTAAGTCTGTAAATTCCTAACACATACCCTTTATGTTTATCTATATTTGGGTCAAAGAAAGGATGTTTTCATTGCACCAAATATCATAATGGTAATTTTTCATTTACCTAAGTGTTTCTTTGTCTGTAAAACTCAATTCTTATACAAAAGATCAAGTCACTATCCTACAATTCTTATTATCTCTAAATTTAGAACAGGATTTATACCTGATGTAAATGACAAGTTGAAGGGTGCTGACGAGTTGATGGGTGCAGCACACCAACATGGCACAAGTATACATATGTAACAAACCTGCACGTTATGCACATGTACCCTAGAACTTAAAGTATAATAATAATAATAATAAATAGTAGAAGAGTATTACAGATGAACTACTAGGTATATTTCTTATAAATATGGTGCTAAAGAAAATTCTGATAAATATGTGAATAAGCAAGAAGAGAGGGGTGAGGAGCAATAAGAAGAAAAGAAGAAAAAGAGAAGAAAATGTTCCTTTTATAAAATGCAAAAGGAGATCTTTTTTTCCTTCTAACACAAACCTACATATTTTCCTCTAAGGTGAAAATGATGTCACTTTTGTCCATACGTTAACAGTACGAAGAGTCTGACACATCAAAACCTGTGTATTTCATTGTTTTGCTTATCATTAAATTGCTGGAGGAATTTATGGCACTCTAGCTAAATATTCAAAAACTGTTCAGGGTTCCAGTCAATAAAAAACATTTATATAACATAATGGTCTCTTGCCCATATTTCTTCAAGTTATATATGTCTAGAAACCATGAGAAAATCTAGTGTTCTTTCTTCTAGAGATTATTATGAATATTTATTTCCATGTCAATACGTGTCAATTGGTGTAGCTGTGAATAATGCTATTTAGAAAGATTTGGACCTTGCTTTCAGACTAAGTGAAGACAATTACTTATTATGGAGCACACAGTTAATACCCCAGTTATAGGATACCAGTAAAAATATGTGTGCACCTATCCCTCCTTATGTTCCTAATGACACAGTTTCAGGTTATAATGAGAAACTCTGATTGTAAACAGCTCTTTGAATTAGCTATCCGAGATCATTTATCTTTCTATTCCTCACAGTCTTAAGGACAATGACTTTCGCAATGTAAATACTATAAGTATTCGATATTTATCTTTCTCATAGCATTTACTCTCATTCCATCTCTCTTTTCAACCCAATGATAATGAATTTCAACCCAATTTGGAATTGCAACAAACAAGAAAATCAGATCCAGTTGTCATCATCATGCCCACGGTAAAATGCTCACTACGTTGTCAGTTTAAATTAGTTCTTTTATCTCAAATCCCAATAGTACTACCTTTAAGCTCTTTTCATCCTGCATTTTTATGATTATCCAGTTCTGAGTAAACTTCATGAAATCTACTGGGACAACATTTGAGAAACCATCGTTCCAAAAAGTAGGTCAGTGCTCTTTTGTCTATGAGATGTTCTTATCATTTTTATACAGAGTTTAATTAATGGAATCAAATTATAAGTGCACATAAAAATCTGTGTTGGTCATAAAAATAATAGTAAAGATTGCCTATGACATTTTTTTCTATAGAAAACAATTCTGCTTAAGATAATTCTTCCTTGTACTGTCTTAAAAGTTTAGTAACTGACAAAGCAAAATGAACCTAATTATAAAATTATCTCACAGTTCCTTGTTCCTTATGCCAGCATTAGAGTAAAACTTGAGCTTAATGTGATTCAGAAAGTATCAGATGGCCTAAATATTATTCATCAACTTATTTTTTTTAGTAAATTTACTGTGTACACAAGCAAGAAGTGGAAAAACATCAGGTTACTGTACTCTGTTTTGCAAATAATTTTTTGTCAAAATACAGATTATCAGCAAATGCAAATAGGATGATATGCAAAAACTAATACATGATTATTAATAAATTAGTAAATAATAAATGCAATGTATATTGACTACATAGTGCTGTGATGTAAATATCCATACCCCACAAATTCATATGTTAAAATTGTAACTCCACGGGTGATGGCATGGGGGGGGTTGGGGGTGGAGCCTTTGGCAGATGATTGGTTCACAAAAGCAGAGACCTCACAAAGGGATTAGTGCCTTTAGAAAAGAGAGCAAGTTAGTCCCTTTCACTATATAAGGGCACAGCTAGAAGGCAGCACTTACAAATCAGAGAATGGGCTCTCACCAGACACTGAATTTGCCAGTACCTTGATCTTAGACTTTCCAACCTCCTGAACTGTGAGAAATAATCTTTGTGTTTATAAGCCACCCCGTGCATAATATTTTGATATAGCAGCCCAAAAGGACTAAGACACACGTTTCTAATGTTCAGTATTTTTCAATGATAAGTCTTACTCCCTTATATGAAAGTACAAAATAATTCAGAAATCTCCTAGTGCTACCAAACTGTGGTGGTGTTGTTTTTCAGTTTAATCTGCATGGGTTAATTTTTCCATTCAGTGTAGGAACTTATTGACTCAGCCAGGAATCTAAAAATTGTGTTTGTTAGCAAAAAAATGAAAGCAATTGGCAGACATTCATAATCCAGTTATTGTTTGACTTAAACACTCTAGCTGCCAACTGCGAGAGAAAGTGGAAAAAAAGGAACAGGAATGGGCTTAAATTTTATTTGTTGATTTGGTGGAAAGACACAAAATAGTCTCACTACATTAATTGCTTTTCATGTTTTCTTGCATTATACATTTTTTTAGTCTTGAGGATTTTGAAATGATGGCTTGGTACAAAGTCACAATTTAAATAATGTAGCCATTTGCTGTTTTCATTTAAGAGAAACAAATTCCCTACGGATATAGAAGGGAAACAGAAGTGCTTGCAGCATCTCATTTATTTACCAGTGAGAGGAAGCAAGTGGGTGACTCTACCGGAAAATCCAGAGATATTTGGGATCTAGTGGGGAGAGAGGACGATCAAATAATCTGAGAGTTAAAACATCTTCTAATAAACATTCTTTTGCTATAAAACTCTGGAACGGAGGCAACAGGTATGCATTTCCAAGAAGTCTAAACTTATGACTACACTTTAATTTTGGAATTGTACACATAACAGAATACAGAAAGTCCAATCATCTCATACTGTCAATGCTATTTCTTCCTATTCTTGAAGGGCAGTGATTGGACCTCCCACTGATTCTATGTGGTAACCGTAAGCAAGGTCCTTAAAAAGTGATTTTATTTTGTAATTTTTTGGGGGAAGAAAACTATAGGATATATTGATCCAATGTGAGTAAAACCAACCTTTCTTTTGCAAAAGATCCAATTGATCCCAGTGTATTTAAAAAAAAGAAAAAAACAACTTAAAAACCGTCTTAATGTCTCATTCTAATGTGGCCTCATTATACAAAATCTGTTCTAAGAGTCAGATTTTTCATGGTTTTTTTAGACCTTTAATGTAACCCCAGGATCAGAGTCTGAAAATATCTGTGTTTTTATTATCAGTACATTTCCTAATGTGTTTTGTGTAACACTTGATTAAGAATCAAAGTGCTTGTAAAAATGGGAATATCATCTCCTACCAGTTGAATCAGAGCTGAGCTGATAAGTGTAAAATTTGGTTTTAAAATCAAAGGGTCAGGGCCCAGTGGCTCACACCTGTAATCCTCAGGCTTTGAGAGTCCGAGGTGGGAAGATCGCTTGAGGTCAAGAGCTCAGCACCAGGCTGGGCATTATAGTGAGACCCTGTCTCTACAAAAAAAATAAAATTAGTCGGGAGTGGTGGTGTGCCCTGGTAGTCCCAGCTACTCAGGAGGCTGACACGGGATGATCGCTTGAGCATGGGAATTTGAGGCTGTGGTGAGGTATGATTGCACTCTATACTACAACAACAGAACATGACACTGTCTCTAAAAATAAATAAATAAAATCAAAGGGACTAGAAATTTGATTTTGAAAATCCACCCAAGCGAATTTTATGCCTACTAAAGTTTAAACACTGATTTTTATAAACTTAATGAGATATGTACTTTCTTTACCTGTCTACTCATCAGATATCTATGATCAACCAAATACGTTACCAAACTCAAAGATAAACTTCAAAATAACAATGAAATTGTTTAAGAATTTGTACTGGCTCCGAGGTCACATGGGCTCAGCTCTCATTTTCAAGTCCTCCCTGTAACTCCAGGCAAGTTACTTTACCTCTTTAAGTATCAGTATAAGGTAGCTGTAAAAATTTCATAGAGAACCTGTACAGAGCACTTGGCACCAGTCAATGTCAAATCAGACAATAAAAAGACTAATAACATTTATTGAATACTTAATATATGCCAGGCTCTCTCCTAAGTGTTTTATACATCTTAATTCATTTAAACCTTACAGCAAAATGGTAATATGGGTGAAGTTGTACATACATTTTACGGATGAGCAAACAAGGGCAATATGAGATAATTTCTTCATCCAAAATTACAGTTTGGAAGTGGAAGGGCCTAAAATTAAAGTTTCAGTACACGCAATTTACTTAAGAAATGCAGGTAATCTTAGAGGTAGAGTAAGAAAGTGACAGAGAAAAGCAAATTCACTTAGTAAAGCATTCACCATAAGATGCCTAACTTTGTGGGCCACTGAAATTTAATATCATGGGGAAAATCTGAGAATTGTGAATGCCACACCTAGGAATTATCATAGGGGGAGAAAAGGACGTTGAATTAATTTTAGAGCAATGACCAAGTCAATAGTTGAGGCAATCTTTTGTGAATTTTAATTCCTGGGCCAATCACATGTGGGGAGTATTACCTTTCATACAAGAAGAAGAGTGGGCAAAAAGAGCCATCAGGTATACACATGCAGATCCTGCCAGCTGAATGCAAACCAAAGCAGACAGCAAGTTCCCAGGGATGTGAGTTGGGCATAAAGTGCCTCTGCTGCAGAGGCCCAGCTGGAATTGTCTTTAACTCCAAAGCATAAACTCATATCTATTATGGTTGATTGCTTTTCTAGATTTATCACTGCACAAACATAGCTCTAACAGTTTCAAGATATTTCTTAACTGCTTTGCTATTGTCAGCCATTTTTTGTCGTCAACAGGGCAAAGTTGCTTATTGATTTATTTATTTTTGGTCCTAAATGAATCAAAATGCCTAATAAATGGGTTCTCATCTCAAGAAGACCTTTTTATAAAAGACATAAGACAAGTTTTCAGATTGGCATGAAGACGTAATTGAGCTGTTAAAGAATTTTATATAGAATTAGAAAACTACACATTCTTTCTATCCTTTTATACTCTTTAGTTGTAGTTTTAAATCAGAATTTAATGCATTCAACCTACATATATATTGAATGCATTCTAAGCCATAATCTGTTCTAGGCATTAGGTTTAAACGAAAAGCTATGTGATAAGACTCATATTGCATAGTGAGAAATAGAAATAAGAACATTCACAAACAAAGATGATTTCATAGAAGGTTAAGTGAGATGACAAATATAAATAAAGACTAAGTAAAAGGAGAATCATTGTATACGAATGGCTAATTTAGCTTTGCTGATTAAGAAAAGCCTCCAGAACTATTAACTGAAGAGAAGAACAACGATATAGGTAAGCCTTGCAAAACTCGAGGGAAATCTGGAGCTCGAGAGGATGATCAAGATAGAATTATAGAGCAATGGAAATCTAAATTTAAGTCAGGAAAGAAAGGAATTTTTAAAAAGCTTCAATTTATTGAGAAACTATTATGTGTCTGAAAACTGACATTTTGCTTGTTAATTTTCTAGCAATTTTGCGTATTATATGTGCTTTCTAAATTGGAAAAATGAGTGATAAATTAAAATTGGATTAAGATCACGCACAAACGCTGCTGGGTAAAATCCGAGTCCAGATCTAACTTGAATTTACTTTACTTTTTCAGTGGTCTTTAACAATGAATGAACAGAGGATTCATTTGGAGATACATTAGCTTAACTCTGGAAGATTCGGAATTAATTGCTGTGGGTCTGTTTTAGGCATTTAGAATTACTGCAGGAAGCATTATCTCCCAGTAATTTTAATTTGCAGCTGGGCAGTAGCCCATTGTCCTGCATCTTATTTTGAACAAAATAAAAGAGAATGGAGATTCGTATTCTGGTAGGCATGTTGTGTATGTCATCTCATTTAATTCTCAAGTTAATTCTGCAAAGCATTACTAAAGTCACTTTAAAAAGAACATACAAAGTCAGGCTTAGAAAATTTAAGCGTACAGCCTACTTAATAAAAGTCATATTTATGAAACTATTGATATTAATCTAATATAGTGAATACATTAGTGACTATGCACTAATAGAACTTTATAGAAACAGCAGCATGCCAGATTTGCCTTTTGCTCTAGGTAGAAGGAAATGTAGTTTGCCAACTTCCAATCTAGGCGAATGAAAGTGGATTTCGTGCCCCACTAAAGGTTTGGAAGGGGGAGATTAACTCATCAATACCTTGAATTTAGGTTAAAACATTTAAAAGTACAGTATAAGAGAAAAGAAGGAAATAGTATGACTCTCACAGATCTGAAAACCAGCTAAAAATTATTTCAGTTCTGAATAATCTTGCTAAATTGTCAGTGATATTGCTAAAATCCAAAACCCCAGTTTTCTAGATGACATAACTATAAATATTCTTGGTAGGAAGGTTTAAATATCCAAAGTTTTAAATTACATATGTATCATATATACATACGTATGGGATGTCTGACAAGAAATGAAAAATAACCAGGTACATTGAAGACAAATTTTGATAATCAAAAACAGGATAGTGAATTTATAGAATAGAGTTGCTGGAAGCAGACTGTTAATTACACTTAATATGTTCAAGAAAGAAAAGGCAGGTTTGGTAATTTTAGGAGATAACCAGAAAATTTAAAGACAAAAAGAATTTTTCATAATTGAAAACTAGTAAAATTCAATGGCTTTGCTTAACAGCACATTAGATCTAGCTGTATAAAGAAAAATGAAATAGAGTATAGCTCAGGAGAAAATATCGCCCAAAGATCAAAAAGATCAAGAACATGGAAAAGAACGTTAGAAACAGAGACTAATGTGAGAAAATGTAATTAGAGTCCCAAAAGAGGAACACAGAGAGAATGGAGTACAATATATTAAGATATATTTGACAAAATAAGGGCTAAGAATTGAACAAAATTGAAAAAATACACAAAGTTTGAATTTCAGAATCTTGGCAAACGTTCAGCAAAACTGCAAAGTAAAAGCACACTTAGGCACATCATAGGCAAAATACCAAGCCAAATACAAAAGGATATCTTAAAAGTAGTCAAAGATGGTGGGGGTGGGATGGGAATGGCATATTCCTCTCAAAAGGTAACATATGAGACAGGCAGCTTGTATGTCCAAACAAACACTGAATTCCAGAAGGCAAATGAATAGTATTTTCAACATGCTGAAGTTAAAAAAAACAGACAACAACAATAACAACAACAAAAAACCCTGCCAGTTTTAAAGTCTATATACAGGAAAATAACCTTTCACAAAAATGATGTAAAGTTATTTTTTAGCAAACAAAAATTAGCAAAAATTTATTACCCCAGAGATACGCCTAACCATCCCGCCAAATATAAAATAAATTTCTGAATGGTGTTTTTCAGGAAAAAGGCAAAGAATCTCATTATGAAAATTCACAAATGCAGAAATAATATAAATAGCACTTACCTAAGACATTAGAATACACTTTTTCCCCAAATATTCATGGAACATTTATAGCAACTGACCAAATGTTGAATTTTAAAATAGGTCTCACCAAATTTCCAAAAAGTTAAATGGTACATTATTTTCTTTTATGTGAAATTAAATTTGAGTCAAATATGAAAAGATAATTAGAAATTATCCAAATGTCTGGAAATTAAGAAATGTACTTCTAATTGAAATAATAATGAAAATACTGAATATTTAAATTTACAATATACAGCTAAACTGTGTTTACGAGGAAAGCATAACTTCCTCTTATTTTAGCTTGTAAGTTCAAGGGTACATGTGCAGGTTTGTTCTATAGACAAATTCGTGTCACTGAGGTTTATTGTACAGATTGTGTTATCATCTGATTATTAAGCCTAGTACTCACCAGTTATTTTTCCCGATCGTCTCCCTCTTTCTACTCTCCACTTTCAGGTAGGTCCCAGTGTCTGTTGTTCCCCTCTCTGTGACTATGTGTTCTCATCATTCAGCTCTCACTTGTAAGTGAGAACATGCAGTATTTGGTTTCCTGTTCCTGCATTAGTTTGCTAAGGTTAATGGCTTCTAGCTCCATCCATATTCCTGCAAGGGAGATGATCTCATTCTTTTTTATGGCTGCATAATATTCCATGGTGTATAATCACCACATTTTCTTTATTTAATCCGTCATTGATGGGCATTTGAGTTGATTCCATGTCTTTGCTATTGTGGATAGTGCTGCAGCAAGTGTACACATGTGTGCGTCTTTTTGATAGGATGATTTATATTATTTTGGGTATATACCCAGAAATGGGATTGCTGGGTTGAATGATAGATCTGTTTTTAGTTCCTTAAGGAATCACCACACTGCTTTCCACAGTGGTTGAACTAATTTACATTCCTACCAACAGCACAAAAATATTCCTTTTTCTCCACAATCTCGCCAGCATCTGCTATTTTTTGACTCTTTAATAATAGCCATCCTGACTAGTGTGAGATGGTATCTCACCGTGGTTTAGATTGAAAACCTAACTTTCAAGACAAATTTATAAAGTAAAAGATACATCAAATTAATTATCTACATATTCATTATAGAAATTTAGAATTTAGAAAAAGAGAATATTGTACAAAATATAGAATACTATTTTTTAAAAAGTGGAAAAAATGTGAAATAGAAAACAAATAGTAAAAATTAGCAAAGCCAACAGTTGATTGTATGAAGAAATTAACACAGTATATGAACCCTGGACAATGTCAAGCACATAAGGAAGAGAGAAGGCACTAAAATGCAGTATCAGTACAAAAAGAGCATTCTTGCAACATTCATAGACAAAAATGTGGCATCAGTAAAAAGATGATAAGAATATTAGTTTTAAAATCATCCTAGTAAGTTAAAAAAGTCTACGTGTTTTATGTATATAATTGCCAAAGGTGAACTAGGAAGAAACAGAGAATTGAAAAATTTTATAATCATTACATAAATAAATCATATTTAAAATTTCCAGCAAAGAAAACCTCAGGCTCATATCCAAACTCATTGATAAATTCTATCAAATATTAAAGGAAGAAATCCGATCTATCTTAGCAAAAATCTTTTAAATAATAGTAAAGTGGAAACATTTCACAACATAGTTTGCAAGGGCAGCATAATATCTGACCAGGACATTATACAAAATCAAAATCAAAGATCAATGTTTCTCATGAACATAGGTACAAAAATTTAATCAAAATATTACCACAACAAATTTAGTGTTATATAAAAAAGGAATGGGTTTCACAAATAAGTTTCATTGATCCCACAATTACAAGGTTATTTTAGCATTTTAAAATATATCAACATATTAAACAATATCAAAACTACAAAAAAAGTGACCCAGCTTCCGGGAACGGCAGAGGATGGCAGTGGGAGCAGGGTCAGGATAGGCACATTGGAGATTATTTTCTATAAAAACTTCTGAGCTAGGAGATTTCATGAGTTTTGGGGTGGCTGAACTCTTGGAGCTGCTGGGAAGGTAGTGTGCCCAGACAGGGCATGGGAACTCTGTGACACCTCCCTCCACAACCATGCCCTTAGCGTGTTCTCTTTGGGTGATCATCTGTGTCCCTCATAATGCACTGGTGAGCACCAAAACCTTGTGTGAATGAGCTCAAGAACACTGCATCCAGATTATCCTCAAAAGTTAGACTTTCTAAAGGACAAAGGACTATTTCCTGTGCCTTTTATTTATTTATTTTTTCTACTCTGTAGCTATGTCTGGATCCTGCCACACAAGGCTTCCAGGTTAGGAAGAAAGATGCAAACAAAAAGAAAAACAGAAAACTACTGAAGGCATCCAAGACAGCCAATGAAAATGTGGCATCAGTCAAGGCTTTAAGTCCTGGAAAATTAAAGCAATTAATTCAAGAAAGAGATGCTAAGAAAAAGAACAGAACCTAAACCATCCATGCCAGTCAGAAGCTTTCTGACAAGAGCTGGAACAGCACACATGAATTTAGATAGGACTGAGGTTTCTTTTCAGAACCCAGGGTTCTTAACCTGCAGTGGGCTCACAATGACTCTAAGAAGAACCTTTCCTAGCAGATGACTCTCCCAACCCCCACTGGGCATAGCCAATTTCAAGAAAGTTCCACCTTCTAAGGGTGTAGAAAAGCTACATGATTGTGATTATAAGATACTCACTGACTTGGGAGTGCAGAGCTCAGAAAATGATTCGGTCCCAATGCAGGACACTCACATCCTTCCTGATACAGAGGCTCTATCTGGTGTACAAAATCCCTCTGTCATTAAAGATAAGAGCCAAGAGAAAACTCAGTCCTGGTATGAAAGGGTTGAAGATTCCAAAATCAATATCCCTACCCTCAGTGGCCCTTCAGCTGAGATCCTTTCTGGTCCGTTGAAAACGACATCCTGTGGTAAAGGACAATTCTCTGAAGAAACATTGAATGATACTAGCGGTTCCCCAAGACTGTTTGCTCAGAGCACTGTGTGTGCTCCTTTGCCACAAAGAACAAGTGCAAAAGTTATCTCTGAAGGAAACCTCAGAATTCAAATAGAAGAGTTGGGTTAATGAGTAGAATCCCTTAAGTTATCTGATTCTTACATGGATCCCATGAAAAGTGAATATGATTGCTATCCCACCTCCAGTTTTAATAAGGTTATCTCTGAATTGAACCTTAGAAACTGGTTGGCTTTTGGTAGGTCTATATCCTCTACATGTCTAATAAAATTCCTTTTGGCAGGCTAAGAACAAGCAATCCTTGGTGCTAAACCAGATCATCAAGATGCCCTCAAAGCTACTACAAATCAACAGGAAGTTGCTAATACCACCTCTGTCCTAGGACAGATCTTCAGTGCTATCCCACATCAATGGGAACTTCATGGTAATGCCTTGGGTGAGACCCCAGATCCACCAAAGATTCCTGGTGCTTTTCCAGTCCAAGAAGAGCTCTTTGGTGCTATCTTAGACCAAAAAGAAACCCTTGGTATGAGTGGGGGCATTGTCCCATACTTGCCTCTCTTCCTTCCTGTTCCTCCAAATCTAATTGCTACCTGTAATGCTCCTCCCAGATGGCCTGAGCCCTACGGCACTGTCTCATATGGGCTTGCAGTCCAGAGTGCTATATAGATTTTACCTCTGGACTCAGGACGCACTCCTCAATCATCATCAACCCCAGAGAAAAAAATCATTACCTCTAGCAATGGCTATAAGCAATGTAGAAAATGAAAAGCAAGTTCATATAAGCTTTCTGCTAGATAACACTCGGGGTTTCATAATAGCCCCTGAGAAAAGACTCTTCCATGCTTCACTGGGTATTGCCCAACTCTCCCAGGCTGGTCCCAGCGATTCAGAAAGAGGGAGTTCCCAGGTCAGCATAACCAGCATGGTTCATGTTGTCAACACCACAGTGGTGACTATGCCAGTTCGACTGGTAAGTATCTCTGCTTCTTACACCACTTTATTACCCACTGTGGAAAAAAAAAAAAAAAAGGAAATGAAAGCAATATGAGGTCTGCGAATCCTACCAACAGAAGTCCAACTTTGGTAAATGCACTAATTGCAAGAACAGAAAGAACAGCCATCAGATCTGTAAAAAGAGGAAATGTTAAGAGCTGGAAAAGATACTGTCTGCCATTGTGCCTTTGGAGGTTATAAAGGAAATCAAGAGGCCCCAGAGGGAAAAGAAGCCCAAAGTTTTAAGGCAGATTTTCACAACAAACCAGTAAATGTCCCCAAGTCAGAATCCATGGACTACAGTAGATGGGGAAGAACAAGGATTGGAATTGAATCCACATCCCCTTGAAATGATAATTAAAATTGAAGACAGCGTGATAGCCATTGAGGTGGAGATGTCCAACAAGAAATTACCTTTAACTGATCATGTCAAAGGAGATTTCAGTGCTAATGTCCCAGAAGCTGAAAAATCGAAAAACTCTGAAGTTGACAAGAGACAACCCTCCAAAACTGTACAGACTGTAAGAAATGGCACTAAACATGTACACTATTTATCAACTGAAACAAGTGTGTCATTTAAAAACTCTGATATTGAAGAATTTGTCAAGATATTTGAAAACAATCTTATAAATTCCTGAAAGAACCCGCAGACCATAATGATGCCATGAGCTCCGTTGCTACTAATGCAAATTGTTATCATCTCAAAGGGAGAAGTAATGTTTTAGTCTTCCAGCAGTCTGGCTTTAATTGCAATTCCATTCCACATCCTTCACACTCCAACATAAACTGGCCTGGTAGTACACACAATGAAGTTGATAAATCACAAACTCCTGAGGTTATACCAAGTAAAGAACTAAAAGATGGATCTCAACCAAGTCTCTTACCCTTTATAAAAGATAAGAGATTAACACTGGAGCAAGTGCTAGGCATAGAGGTCTTGACTCAGCTCTCAGAAGCCCTATCAGGTAATTCCTCCCCATCAAAGTCAGAGAATGATGAAGAATCAGAGCAGAGAACATCCAGTTATCTCTTTTTATACCAGAATTAAATTCACCCCAAGAGTGATGCCAATAAAAGTATTGCTCAAAGTATAATTACTGTTGACAGTTGTTGCAAGAATTTGCATCAGTTGTCACCAAGAAATAATAAGTCAGGGTATTGTAACCAGTTACTGGACAGCAGCAAACATTTGGTTTAGATGACCTATCATGTCAGGATGTAGCCCATACTCCAATTGAAGAAGATGTTGCAACACAGTTGACACAACTTACTTCAATAATTAAATTCAATATAAAATTTATAAATTATATAAAACCAGAGGACAAAAAAGTTGAAAGTACACTGACAAGCCTTGTTGCATATAACGTGCAGCAAAAATACAGTCAGGGGAAGGGCGTGATACAACAGAAACCACCTTCAAGTATACAAAATAATCATAGTTCATCATTAACAAAGCAAAAAAACACAACCCAGAAAAAGACAAAATCCACCTCATCAGGAGATTGATGGAAAAAGAAGCCCACTGTTGCTGTTAAAGAGCAACTCATGCATCCAAGACTGATAACGTTACCTTGTATCTCTTATGAGACACCTTTACTGAAGTCAGTACCAACTCTTAAGAATGTAAATATTACATGTTCTGGTGGAATTACGACGGTTTCTACCAAAAGTGGAGAGGAAGTATGTTCATCCAGTGTTGAAACATCAGAGTTTTCCACAGCAGAGCATGCCCAGAGAAATTTTAGTGATTATGCCATGAACTTCTTTACTATCTATCTCTACAAAAAACCTGATGTCTATAACTAAAGATTCTGAACTGCCCACCTGCAACTGTCTTGATCGAGTTACATGAAAAGCCAAAGGCTCATATTATATACACCTGGGGAAGGACCAGGTGTTGCTGCTGTCAGGGAAATCATGATGAATAGGTATGGTCAAAAAGGAAACATAATAAGGATAGAAACAGTAGTGTATACTGGTAATGAAGGGAAAATCTGTAATAGGTGTCCAATCATTAAGTGGGTTTTAAGAAGAAGCAATGATACAGAAAAGGCCCTCTGGTCTAGCAGTGTATAGGCCACCACGGTCCAACTGCTGTGATAGTGATGCTCATCATGGTGTGAGATGGCATTCGTTTCCCCATGGCTGACTAGCTGTACACAGAGCCCACCAAGAATCTAAGGTCATACAATATTCATCCTACCAACTGAAGATGCACCCTCCATTAAAATTGTACCTGTACATGTCAAGGAATTGATCCAGAGATGTGTGGAGCTTCATGCTTCATTCTCCTTTGGCTGTTCATGGAGCATGTACTTTAATGGCTGTAAGTTTGGGAGAGGTCCAAGCTCCAGAAAATTTAGAATTGGTTCAAGCTCTCTCAGATACCTACTATGAAAGAATTACTAAAGGACATAATCCAGAAAGACAATGCATAAAACTAGAACAAATTTGTGTGGAACACGAGGCCATGGAAAAAAACTTGAAGATAACTTACAGAGTTTGGCTACACAATTAGCTCCAATTTATAAGCAAGATGCTCCATTAGCTTACCAAAATCAGGTGGAACATGAAAATGTTGCACAAGAGTGTTAGCTTGGCAGCAAGGATAGTTGTTCCTTCTCTGGCATCATTGATTGCCTGGACTTCTCTGCCCAGCCCCACAGAGACATTCACAACATGAATAATGGAAGCACTGTGGTTTGTACTTTCATTCAAGAAGATAACTGCTCTTTGGGTGTTATTCCTCAAGATAAACAGCTCCATGTGCTACTTCTGTATAAACTTTCAGATGAGTTTGGCTTAAGGGAGGGAATGGAAGCCAAAATCAAATCTGGGGCCATCGAGGTCCTGGCACCTTGATGCAAAAAATAAAAATAAAAAAAGAATATGTTTCACTCAGCCTGTTCCCAAGTTCTGGGAAGAAGGGAAGAAGAGGGTTGTGATGATGATGGAGGTTCTCACACATAAGATAAGGGCAGTGGAGCCAAAAATCATTCCCCAAATCAAGTGGAAGAATAACTCAGCAACAATAAACATCAGTAAGGCTTCACTGCTGCCAGTTTTCTCAATTACAACAGACACCGTGCAACCTAAAATAAAAAGTAAAGTTGAAGCCTATTTTATCCTAAAAGATTTGCGAGGACACAACACTAAAACCTTTTCTCTGATGCCATCCATTCATCACCCAGTGAAAAAGGCCACTGCATCTCCAGGCTTCTGCTGGTCCCCGAAGACTGCTTCAGCCATTCAGCTCTATTGAAGAAGGATGCAACAGTCCCCTACAGGTTTTCAGAAAAAAGTAGCATTCCCCACTGCTCACTGCACGATGCCTTCTGGAAGGCTCAGTGATGCCAATGCAGCTGCGACGGAATGCTCTAGAATTGCACAGCCTGGTGAAGTGGCTTCTCTCCCCACTCTGTCTCCTCCTGTGACAGAGCCCTTGGTTTCTTCTGAGCCTCCCACTGGTCTAACTGAGCCACTAACTTCTCATCAGCCAAGCGAGCAGCACCCCTTCCTCACCTCTTCTCAAGACCTCGCCTCTTTGATGGAAGAAGATGAGAAGCATTCTGAAGCAGATGAGCCTCTATCAGACGAGTTGCTGTCTGACGACCCCCTGTCACCTGCTGAAGAGAAATTGTCCCACCTAGGTGAGTGTTGGTCAGAGAGTGAGCACATCTTTTTGGCTGCAAATATTGGTTGGGTGGTCACGGCACAGCTCAGTTTTGATTCAGTGTGCCCTGTGAGAGCTTCACACAGCTCCTGTGAGCACCTAAACCCTAGTCAATCAACTAACCTCTTCCTTGTCTTTCACCAGCACAAAAACCTGAATAAGCCCCAACATGGTCCTGAACTAAACAAGATTAAATTTCAGACTGAAGAAGCTAAGAATAAGAAAATGAAGGTCCCAAAGCAAAAAGACCAGGAAGCTGTTGAAGGTCCTGAACTGTCCTCTAAGGAAATTATTTGAACCAAGTTCCTTCTCATAAAGCATTAACATTAACCCATGACAATGTTGTCACTACGATTCCTTATGCTCTCACATACATACACCCTATAACCATTAGGTCTGAAGGCATTTCTCCCCCTCTTAATGCCCTTGCTGGTGCAGTGTACTTTTTCAAGGTGCTATTAAAAGAAAATCATGTATAGCTTACTATATCTTCTTCTCACACATTTTAAGTCTGAGATTAAAAAAAATGAGGTGAGTATTCTTAACTGAGATTATATTTTGACAATTGGTAGAAGCTGCACATTTTAAGCAAAAATAAAAGTTGTATTGTTTTAAATACAAAAAAAGGAAAATTATGCTCAATTCAACAGATCTAGAAAAAGTAGTTCAAAAATTCAATTTGCTTATGATTTTAAAATATAATTGGTATTCTTAGTAGACTAGCACTAACATTGAACCTCCTTAATCTGGATAGACACATTTGTAAAACTATATGTACATGATAATCATGACACATTAACTGTACTATTAAGCTAATATAAGATTTGAAATGTCTACATTGTCATTTCTCTTTCCCCAGAATATTTCAACACCTAGCCAACTGTGAAAAAAAGAATTAAGATTAACCAAAAAAAAAGCAAGAAAAACAAACAAAAGACAACAATGTACCTTACCTTTCATTCAATTGCAAAGAATTTGGAGCTGTTTATATTTCACATTTTTCCAGTACAGTAGTCATTACTAGTATAATTTTTAGCTAACTCTTTGGTCAAATTTTGTAGAAACACTCTGATGAATAGCAAACATTCTAAGAAAACTGAAGAGCCCTTTCAGCTGAAAACATTCAGCTTTGAAGGGTTAGACAAAGCTTTCAGAAAGGTTTGCTCTAGCTCTTATCTGTATTTGCTTCTACAATAAATGAATCTCAGTCATTGTATAGTTTTCTTGATTTGCTGTCATTATGAAGGGTTTATATAAGGCAAGTATTTGCTCGAGGAATATTATTACTTCAGTTTATAGATAATTGATTCCTAACAACTCTGGTTCATTGAATCAAATCTTCTGTCACAGAGGTTCAAGTTTAGCAGCTTTCAAACATGGTCATTTCTGCTTCCTTGTCTTGAATGAGGGTTTGAAAGTAGTGTTTTAGTCCTCTTTGCTTTGTATTCTTTCCCTTTTTTTTCATTAATCAACTTTTTTTCCTTTTATTTTTAGTTGACACATGATAATTGTACATATTTATGGGATACAAAGCCTAATGATTAAATCAGGGTAGTTAGCCTGTCCATCTCCTGGAATATTTATCATTTCTTTGTGTGGGTAGTTTTTGCAGGTGGCTGCTTGTTTCAAAACCATTAACCCTTACCTGACTTTATTTTATTATTATGCTATATTTCAAAACCAAATCTAGATTTTGGTCCATTTTTTTTTTATTAGTCTTTCAGCTGCAATACACAAAATTACAAAGGAAAATGCCATTAGATTTAAAAGATGTTCAAAATTATGTGCCTAGTTCCTGGTACAGTACACCTTGTGATGCTTAATGAGCAGGCAAATTAGGCATCAATCAATCAGTTAAGTAATTTTGAAACCAGTCCTCTATAATACACAAAAGCAATCATCTATTGATATTTCTATATCGGTTTTGGTGGCAATTGGTAAAAACAGAAGCATCGGTAACTAGAAAGCATCTATTTTCCTAATTTTTTTTTCTTAGTTACTCATCTGTTTTGATTATTTTTCCACATTTTGCTTTACCCATCTCCACTGCAATGTTCTTTTCTATTCCTTCCATTCAGCAGGTAGTGGAAACAGAAAGAAATGAAGCTTAGAGTTGGTAATTTGAGACTCTACAGCATCACCCATTAGCCACAATTCATTGAATAAATTGCACACTTTCATAGATTACTTAAGTAAATAAATAAAAGTTTCTTTGGCTTGCTTGTAGTGTCTCTACGTTTTATTAGCATTCATGATACATTACATTAAATAATCTTCCTAACAGCATATATTTTAATTTACAAAGAATATTCTAGGATTTTTCCAAATGCCAGACTTTATTAAAAATGGAGTTCTTATGATAATTTAGCAGAGAAGATAATTACAATATGATTTATAAGGAAAAATAACTACAAGCATGCCATGTCCCCTCCAAATCTCATCTTTACACTTACTTCCAGGCCAAGCGGGGTAACACATGCCTGTAATCCCAGAACTTTGGGAGGCCAGAGTGGGTGGATCGCTTGAACCCATGAGTTTGAGAACAGCCTGGACAACATGGCGAAACTCCATCTACAAAAAATACAAACGCTTCGCTGAGTGTAGTGGTGCACACCTGTGGTCCCAGCTACCTGGGAGACTGAAGCAGAAGGATGACCTGAGCCCTGGAAGCAGAGGCTGCAGTGAACTTAATGGTACCACTGCACTTCAGCCTGGGCGACAAAGTGAGAACTTGTCTCAAAAAGACAGTAAAATAGACTGGGCACGGTGGCTCCCGATTATAATCCCAGCATTTTGTGAGGCTGAGGTGAGAACTTGTCTCAAAAAAAAAAAAAAAAAGAAAGAAAAAATAGAAAAAGAAACAAAAGAAGCTTAATTTCCAGTGTGACTGTAATGAGAGGTGGAGCCTCTAAGAAGTGATTGCTATATGAGAGCTTTGCCTCCTGAATGGATTAATCCATGGATTAATGGGTAATCATGGAAGGAGAACTGGTGGCTTTATAAGCAGAGAAAGAAAGACCTGAGCTAGCATGTTAGCAAGCTCAACTCCCTTGCCACGCAATGATCTGCACTGACTCAGGGCTCTGCTGAGAGCCTCACCAGCAACAAGACCCTCCCCAGATGCGACTCCTGGATTATGGTCTTCTCAAACATGGAGTCTCTGGACCTTGGACTTAGTCCCCAAAACTGTAAGAAATACAATCTCTTTCTTTATAAATTACCGTTTCAAGTGTTCTGTTTGAAACTCAGTTATCTTGCCTCCTGTGTGGTCAAATGCTAAGATATAATTTATATCCCAGAGCTTCACTCCATGGTCAGGTCGAAGCTGAACTTGGCCAGAACTTGCACCCTTGCCTGGTCTATCCTAGTCTTTACCAGTTTATCTGAAAACATTTCTATAGTAAACCACTTGCACACAAATCCTGGTCTCATGTTCTGCTGCTGCAGAACTTGACTTAAGATAGGTGATAAAGACGGCCAGTAGTCATAGCCGTATAAATCCCAACAGATTAAGTGAATTTTCCAAAATCATGCCACCAGTGGATGGTGGGTCCTGGCCTTCTCTTTTAAATGCAGAATACTGTAAAGCAAACAAACTATAGGTTACATATCATATGCTCACATCTGGAATATAATGTCATATCTTCAAAGTGTCTTCAGAATCAATGTTTTCATCCAAAATTAGAGGTAAGGTCAGAGGTGATGATGATTTGAGCTGATATGTGCTATTACAGGGGAAATAAAGAAGAGAAAAACAAAGGAAGATTATGAACACAGAGTATTTTAATAAATAGGGACATAAAGCTAAGCCTTTTGCAGAGGTGAGATTTGAGCAAATGTTTGAAAGAGGAGAGGTGTTAGGTAATACCAGGGCAAAGAGTGTCTCAAAGAAGGAAAAGTCAGTGAAAAATTTCAATGCCTGATGTGATGTAAGACTGGCAAGCTGTCTAGTGTGGCTGTAGCAGAATTAGTGATGAGGAAAGAAGGTCAGAAAGAGAAGGTCATCTCAGATCATGTAGGACATATCCAACCACTGCTAAAATAAATTTTTACTGATTCTTGACATGCATGTGCATAATACATTTTCCACTGCATATTCCTAAGCCTGAAATTTGTGAGAGATTGCAAAATAGAATTCAGTTTGAGACACAGATGAAAGAACAAGAACAACTGCTTCACAGAAAATTGAGTAACATCAGCCTGACAGTAAACTTCTGACTTTTGCTCTCTGTGATACAACTCCACCATGGAGACTCAAAATAATGGACTTGATGGGTAATCATGGTTCCTAGAAATCCCAAACTACACTGGAGTAGCACAGAGCTCCAAAACAAACCAATCCTGAAATGGCAAGGAAAGGATTAGTTTCAAGTCATCTATTACTTTTCCTCTTCCTCTTTCCTTCTTTCACTGTGGCTTTTGCCATTTGAAGTTCTACTCTTAGCCTGTGCGACACAGTGAGTCACTGTCTCTAAAAAAAGTTTAAAAAAAAAAGTTTGACTTGCCTTTGGTTAAGGAGATGGTCTTCCTTATATATGCCACTATAAGAGTAAATCTTCAATGCATTGAACTGATTGTAAGTTATGTTCACAGTTAATCTGAAGGCTCTGACCCACAGAGACTAATTCCTCTGCATTGGATCAAATTTCCTCTGTCTTTCATGGTAGAAATACTGTTTAATATAAGCAATGCCATAGATTTTTTTTTTTTTTTTTTTTTTTTACATTTTATTTTACCCTAGTTGGAAAGATTTGTCTTTTAGTAGGAGACAAAAACCACTGAAAAAGATTAAGTGTAACAGTAAAATGATTTTGTCTTTGGTTCAAAACTATTCTGGCTGTTATGTAAAAATAGACATAACAGGGGCAAAAATAGACACAGTGAGACAGGTTAGGTTATAGAGGTAAACAAAGCGCAGTGTATGCTGTTGGCAGTGCTGAGATTCTGCTCATTCACAGAGTTTATTGGCTGCTGATGACTCATCTGAATACCCTCTCCAGGAACTGACTTTAGCTGACAGCTACTGCTCAGTCCCAGATAATTTGCCTTTCTTAGGAGCAAGGCATACCTACTCACTGATGGATGGTGCTGTGTGGGGAGGGGATCTCTGAAGAGCAATTCCAGCTCCAAAGCTCTGTGAAATTGACTGAGGCCAACATTGCAAATACATTACAGTTCATCTCCTCCCTTGCCCAATTCTGCTTCCCGAGATTTCCCTCCATAAATTTGCTCCCAGGAACATTTCTCTCAAAATCTCCTGAAGATAATCGCAGTATCTGAATATGTTTCCTGTAGAATGCCACCTAAAAGGACTTGCAAATAGGGTGCAAAGTATAGAGAAAGACACGAGTCAAAAACTCAAGTTTCAGCCAAAAGAAAATTGAACTGAAGTCATCCCAAATAAGGTAAGTTGGAGGTAGAATAGGTTTGAGAAAAAGACCAGAGGTTAAATTTAGGGCATAAAATATTTGAGATAGTATCTATTAAACAGATAGATATCTATTAAATACTCAAGTGAATATGCCAAGTAGGCAATGAGTTATGTAAATCTGGATTTAAAATAGAATAGGATAGAGAAGGAAATGAGGCAACTGTCAGCATACTGAATATTAAAAAAATTTTTTTTTTTTGCATGGGAGAGAATATAGTCTGTTTGATTTTAAATCATAGAAGGATACAGTCTCTATCAGCTTTTAGATTTTACTGACCATTTAAATCAAATAGATGTGTGCATTTTGGGGTGTAGTTAAAAATTCTATTTTCTGTTAGATGTAGAGTTCTACACATAGAATGCAAATTTATTAATTGTATCATTTATGATGTATGTCTATATAAATACACAGATATTGATATGGTTTGTCCATGTCCTCAGGCAAATCTAATCTTGAATTGAAGTTCCCATAATCCCCACGTGTTTTGGGAGGGACACAGTGGGAGGTAATTGAATAATAGGGGAGGTTACCCCCATGCTGTTCTCACGACAGTAAGTGAATTCTCAGGAGATCTGATGGTTTTATGAGGTGCTTTCCCCCTTTGCACAGCACTTCTTTCTCCTGTCACCTTGTGAAGAAGGATGTGTTTGCTTCCCCTTCTGCCATGATTGTAAGTTTCCTGAGGCCTTCCCAGCTATATGGAACTGTGAGCAAACAAACCTCTTTTCTTTATAAATCACCCAATCTTGGGTATTTCTCCACAGCAATGTGAGAATGGACTAATGTAGATCCATGCATATGTTCATACACTGTGTACACATGCAGGCATAATTAATACAATTTTTATACACAGCATCTCTGTGCATTATTTTAATCAACATTATTTAGTCATTAAGAATTTTGCTTATTTTTAAATCTTGATTTATTTCTTTTTGAGAGAGCTTTGTTAAATATCATTATGACTTTCTCTGTTTCTCTCTACAGCTCTCTCAATTGTACTTATATATGTTTTGCAAATGAGTTGTTAGAAGAATACATTTTAAGATGAGTAAAAGAAAAATAAACATTTTACCAGTGCATAGTATTGTGTTTCTTACAATGTTTCCTTTAAATTTTATTTTGTCAAAAATAGAACACAACTGAGTTTTAATTGATATTTGCCTAATCTGTTTTTCCCCCTTCTGTTTCAAAATTTCCATTCTTTTTGTTAAGTGTGTCTTCTGAAAATGATACTATAATTGAATCCTGTTTTTCTAAAACTTAATTTGAAACCCTGTGAATTTTGATACTGTAGTATAGGTAGTTTTCATTTGAGTATTGCTAAAATTTAAGACTGATTTCAGGTGTTTAAAAATATTTTCTTTGTAGTATTTTTTCTTCTTTTCTGAATTTTAATATTAAGATTCTTTTTATTTAAGGGCCATATATGTTATATAGTCCATTTTTGTTCTTATATTTGTTCCCTGTTTATATTTATTAATTAAAAAAATAAGAGTTGCACCTTTCCCTAATAAAATTCATATACCATATCATGGATACATACTCCTTTGATCTCTCCCCTGCTTTGATCATTGGTCTATCATCATGATGATATGTCTAACATTTTAGTTCTGGGATGATTTTTTTCATCCTCTTCTTCTGCATCTTTCTTCGCCTTATCCTCCTCCTTTATTTTCCTCACTATGAAGATTTCACTAGACAACATTAAACTTTACCTTATGTATCTATTGCAGTATGTTCTTGGACTGATTTCTTTTCTTATTGAATATCTCTTACTAAAGTGTTTAACTGGCCGGTTGTGGTGGCTCACAACTGTAATCCCAGCTACTTTGGGAGGCTGAGGCAGGCGGATCACTTGGTATCAGTCAGGAGATAAAGACCATCCTGGCTAACACAGTGAAATCCCGTCTCTACTAAAAATACGAAAAAAAAAAAAAAATAGCCGGGCGTGGTGGTGCATGCCTGTAATCCCAGCTACTCGGGAGGCTGAGGCAGGAAAACGGCGTGAACCCGGAGGCGGAGCTGGCAGTGAGTTAAGATCGCGCCACTGCATTCCAGCCTGGGCAACTGAGGGAGACTCAGTCCAAAAAAAAAAAAAATTAACTGGGTGTGGTGGTGGGCACCTGTAATCCTAGCTGCTAGTGATGCTGAGGCAGGAGAATAGCTTGAACCTGGGAGGCAGATGTTGCAGTGAGCCGAGATCGCACCCTTGCACTCAAGCCTGGGCGACAGAGTGAGAATCCGGCTCAAAAAAAAAAAAAAAAAAGTGTTTAACTGTGGATCTTCATCTGACAGATAAACCCTTTGGTACCATAGAGTCCTGGGAATATTTTTATTACACCCCTACCTTTGAACAACAATTTGGTTAGAAATAAATCTAAGTACAAAGTTATTTTTCTTTGAAACTTGTAACTATTATTCCCTTTCCAATATTGAAAATGAGAAGTCTAATATCAATCTCCTTCTTAAATCTTTATAAATCAAAGTTCTTTAAACTTTGCTTTCTGTGTGCTTTTAGCATTTTCTCTTAAGTTTTAATATTTTTCATTTCATTATTATATATTTAAGTGTGGATTTTTTTCTATATTTAATATTTAAAATATGGTGTTTATTTTACATTAAAATTTATTTTACCTTATTATTTATTTTATCTCATCATATACTGTTTAAATGTTTGTATATAAAGTCTTTGTCCATTTGTTCTAAGAATTCTGCTTCAGTTGGTGTCAGATGAATAGTTAACATTTCTTTGGAGTGTTTTCTGTTTCTTAGATGGCTGGTTTTTTGGCACATGAGTACAAGGTTCCCTGACAGTAATTGCTACTTAATCTGGTAATCTTATCTGGAAATGGGCTAAAGGCTAGCCCTGAAAGCAGAATCTCAGAGAAAGGAACCAAAAAAATCACAGAAACATTGTGTACCATTCACATTTGTGGTTCCTTACCACAATTACTTACAAATGTCCCAGACCCTTCAGGAATGGGAAAAATTACTATTTCACAGGAAAAAAAAAAAAAAAAAAAAAAAAACAACCCTGCTTCCTCAGCTTTGAATGGGAACTTTGAATGGGAGAAATTGAGGAACAAATGCTCAAGGGCAGATCAACTGGTTCACAACCACCATTTTTCATAGATTCCTTAACCCAATGGGCATTTATGCTGTATTGGGTTCATCCCTCCCCACTATTAGAACATGAACTGTTGCAGAAAATTTCTATACGAAACACTAAAGTGAAGGATAGGAATAAGGTGAAGTTAAATGATTCCTTTCATCCTATCATCTTAGTGACACCTTCACCTTTATCCTCATCCTTGTCACCAGTTCAAGACAGTACTGAGTCTACCCAATAATTTCACAAAGGTTTTTGTTTGTTTGTTTCTGGCTTATTCCTGAAAAATTTGTTTCCCTTTTCTATATTTTCTCTTGGACTAGTTTTAGGGGAAGCTAGCATGATGACAGTTTGCCATCAGTACAGGACAGATATTAGAAGCATTTTATTCTTTACTTGATTCCTTAACCTCTACCCATCTCTTCTTTTGAAAATTTCATCTTCCTTAGTACAATTTCAACTTTCTCTCATGAACTCATATATAACATTGCCTTTGCATTTGTAATATTTTAAATATCTTAAACAATTTAAAAATAGAAATCGGAATTAAATATTCTGAAAAATAAAAATGTTATAATGATAATAAGCATTCCTTTTATTCAGTAACCCACATAATATTATTTTGTCCTATTATAATGCACTTAGCATTGTGAATAATTGACACAAATTGTAAAGTAGAAACATGAGACACTCTTTGCCATTGAGAAATATACAATGTTGACCGGGCGTGGTGGCTCACGCCTGTAATCCCAGCACTTTGGGAGGCCGAGGCGGGCGGATCACAAGGTCAGGAGATTGAAACCATCCTGGCAAACATGGTGAAACCCCGTCTGTACTTAAAATACAAAAAAAAAAAAAAAGAAAAGAAAAATTAGCCGGGCCTGGTGGCAGGCGCCTGTAGTCACAGCTTCTCAGGAGGCTGAGGCAGGAGAATGGCGTGAACGAGGGAGGCGGGGGAGCTTGCAGTGAGCTGAGATCCGGCCACTGCACTCCAGCCTGGGCGACAGAGTGAGACTCCGTCTCAAAAAAAAAAAAAATACATATATATATGTGTGTGTATATATATATATACACACACACACAATGTGTATTATAGAACAAATGTAATATGTAAAAGAATTATAACACATGATTATATAATTAATAATATCCCTCCTATCTTTGTTTGGGCTATTATGACACAAATATCATAGACTGGGTAATTTAAATAACTTTTATTTCTCACAGTTCTGGAGTCTGGGAAGTCCAAGATCAAGGAACTGGCAGTGTCTGGTGAGGACGCTCTTCCTGGTTTGCAGAGTTGTCTTCTCCTTGTATCCTGACATTTTAGAGGGGCAGTAAGAGAGGGGAAGCACTGTCCTATAGTGTTTCTTCTTATAAAGGCACACATCATGAGGGATCCATCTTCATGACCTAATCACCTCCCAAATGCCCCATCTTTAAATACTATCACACTTGCTATTAGTCTTTCAATGTATGAATTTTGGGCGAACACAAACATGCAGTCCATATCACTTTCTATAAAATATTGCAATTCATCTATACACATGCTGATATGGTTTGACCATGACCCCGCCCAAATCTCATCTTGAATTGTAGCTCCCATAATTCCCACATGTCTTGGGAAGGACCCAGTGGGAGGCTATTGAATCACGGGGTTGGGTCTTTCCCCTACTGTTCTCATGATAGTGAATCAGTCTCATGAGATCTTATGGTTTCATACATGGGAGTTCCTCTGCACAAGCTATCTTGCCTGCCACCATGTATGTGTCCCCTTGCTCTCCTTTTGTCTTCTGCCATGATTGTGAGGCCTCCCCAGCCATGTGGAACTGTGAGTCCATTAAACCTCCTTCCTTTATAAATTACCCAGTCTTGGGTATGTCTTTATTTGCAGTGTAAGAACAGACTAATACATGTGCCTACTATTTTCTGCCAGACTAGTGCAAGACAGGCACATGCAAGTATTATATCTTAGTTTTTAAAATAAAAATTTCTTAAATAAGAGTTGTTAAATAAGTGTTCACTACAGGAATGAAATTTCAGGATTTAAATTAAAGAAAATATCAGCTTAGACTGCGGTAAAGAAAGAAGATCATGAAAATGTCAACTGGGGTTGTTCTTGAAAAGTTTGATGGTTTACTCAGGCAAAAAGGTTGACAAAGGTTAATTAATACATAATAATGAACATTTGACATAATGGATTCATGACAATTAGTAGGAAAAGGACAGTGGCAAGAGTAAACCAGTGCAATTTTGAAGGAGTGATGGGAAATGAGGTTTAATTTAAAAGTTCATGTCATGCTATAGGGACTTTAGAAGATGTCTAATAACATGAGGCACCTATTTCTCAGACAATGTGCTAAATAATTTTCTAAAATATTCTTTGCAATTCAGTCTAAGACTCACTAACTTCATGCTTCAGATGAAGAAACCAAGGCTCAGAAGAAAAAAGAGAAAGGAAAGAATAAAAGAGATAAAATTAAAGTAAACCTGGACTTCATATATCAGAGGAAGAAACTGTGAATGACAGAGAATCAGGATCTTAAGATCATACAAAAACATTCTGTAGAACTGTAAGAGGCTTTTTTGTTCCATGAATATCCTATTTCTCTGTTGGAAAGTAAGTTGGAGAACTTTGGACTAGATCCGATAAAAAATAATGATTCATTGTTTTTTGTTAATGGAAACAATGGAAGCATAATTATGATAGTGACTGAAAAGCATTAACAAAATAATGACATTTAAGATAATGAAAGTACTTACTACCTTGCCAGGCCCTGAGCTAAGCATATTGTATGCATTGTCAAAAAATACTTTGAGCAAACCATTATTATACCAGTCTTACAGGTAAAGGCAAGTATTTATGGAGATTGTGTAAATTGTTGAAAGCCATATCTAGTAGGTAGTGAAAAAATGCAGGCCTATCTTAAAGTGCATGCTTTGCCACCAAAAGTTTAAAAAAAGTAACCTATTAACACTACTTAATAAAATTGCTATGGAGTTTGGGTTTCTCTGAAGAAATACTCTGAAGGACTTTCAGGCTTAATATTGGAGATTAATGAGAGAGATGAGTCACTTGGAACTAAAACTATTCTGAACCTAATCTAGTCTTTCTTTAATGATTCAGAATGCATTTTTGGAGCTTCATTATCAACACAAATTATCATTATACTGGTGATTCAAGATGCTGGATGGTAAGAATACTCAACAAGATCATATAACATGGGAATTATTCATGAAATGAATAGCTAACTTTAGTAGATTATATAGTAACATCCAATTCAAAATGTCCTTTATGGAGTAAAAAAATAACAATTTTTAACCCTACTTTAAAAGAAGGCTAGAATAGATTAAAAATCTTGCCCAAAGTAGTGTTAAAAAGTTACAAAACCAAAGCTAAAATCAGTAAAACTGTTTTCAGTATTATTCATTAATTACCAAAATATGTTGACCAGAATAATTGTCCTCCAGGGTGATGGTGATTATACAGTTCAAACAGGTGGGAATTTGTTGCCCAGAGTGGTGGGGGCAGAGGGGATCTTTTATGTGTAAATTAGTTTCAATTTTGCCTGTGTAAAAGGTGCCCAGATCATAATTGAGTATAATATTCAGGTTTACATCCAATGCAGAATTTCACTAAGACTTCTGATGGCCATTTAGTTTTGCAAAACTTTCCACATAATATGTACACACATAGATGCTTTGAATTTCCATAAATTTTGAAAACACCATCTTGTAATCAGTGTATTATATCTATTGCCCTGCAATTATTGCAATTATTCTATTTTCAATTGCTAAGATCATTGAAAATGACCGGCAATTTATCTCCCTCATCGTCTTCTCAATTTCTGTTGGATTGTCTGTAACCTCAGTGAATGAGGGTATTTATTTGCATCAGTAGAATATTGGCTCCATGGCGTTCCCATGTTCTTACTGTTCAGATATGAATTATTTGTATCTCCAGAGCCAAAACAGATGTATTAATAATCTTAAAGAAAATCCTGTAGCATTCCCCTTCACTGTTTTGAAACTCTTTATGAATTTGTGCTACTTAAATTATTCACAAAATTGAAAAGTTAAATGACTAGCTTATTTTTAAGGAATAGAACATATTAATAATAAAAATCTTGAAATAAAAGCTTATCTTTTCTGGTAATACATTGCACTAGAAACTAAGAGAACTCTTGCAGTAGCAACTACCAAAAAATGTTGAGTAAACTAAATTAAACAAACGTTTGCAGCTGAGCTCCCAATTAGGTACAGGATTAACCATAGGATACAAATGAAGAGGAAACTGAAAATGAGACTGTGCATGGTCCAAACAGTTTAGTGGTTGAGGCTGAGACAGAAGGGAGCTACTGCGCTTAGAATTCAGGGTTTAAGTGTCACTCTTGCACTTAAGAAAAGGCTTTCAATTTAAACAAAGCAGAGCTGAGAAACAGTAAAAGTAATGTCTCAAGAAGGTACCATAATCATAATGAAAGAGTATACATACAAAAAATTCTAGACAGCAAGGAAAATAACCTGAAATGGATGTTTTCTATCTTCATCTGGATTCTGGATAAAATAAAAGAACAATAATTACACTTCACAATCTTTTATCAAAGAATTGACCTAAGATTTGTAGTTAGGATTTAGTCTTTCTTCCTGGAACACCCAATCTAATGCAAACTTTCACCAGGTAATGGCTTTCAGAAGAATAAGATTCAAATGATTTTTATTGTAAAAGCTTTTGCAAGATCAGTATGAAAAGAAAATAATTAAGATATTAAGATGGTACTAAATAAAGTGACAGAATTTAACATGGCTATGAATAAAAAGCATCTATTAACACAGTGTAAAGATGTAAATCCTCTTCAAATTAAGCTAAAAAACACATGTAATAAGTTGCAATCAAAATAGTTTTCATGGTAGTTTTTGATGGTTTTCAAATAGAAATGAAAGAACACAAGACTAAATACAGCCAAAAGTTCTTGAAGAAGGAGATGAGAAGATTTTCTCTACGACATATTCATTCTTGTAATCACAGTCCTCACAGTGGTGCTAGTGAAGATACATCTATTAGTAAAATAGAGTGTATAGTAGAGAAGCAGAGTTATGTCTGTATGGAAATTAGATGTAATGAAGAGCTGTCTTCGCAATTTTCTATTTTCTTTTCTAAGAGACAGTGTTTCACTCTGTCACCAAGGCTGGAGTGCAGTGACATTACCTTGACTCACTGCAACCTCTGCCTCCCAGGCTTAAGTGATCCCCCCACTTCAGCCTCCCAAGTAGCTGGGACCACAGGCTACCTAGCCTGACCAATTTTTGTATTTTTTTCGGTACAGACAGGGTCTCACTATGTTTCCCAGGCTGGTTGCGGCCTCCCATAGTACTGGTATTGCAAGCGTGAGAACCCTGCCTGGACCTATAAATTTTGGAAGAAAGCAATGATTCCTCGAATAATGTGATGAAAAGAAACCTAGTTATGAATAGGAGAAAGAGAATAGGTTTCTACAATATACTAAATTCAAAAATAGATTCCTTATGCATTAAAGACTAAATGTAGAAGAAAATGTATGTGATTATATGCCATTGATAACAGAAATAATTTTTATATAAAGCAAAAAATAGAAAAATAAAAAATATTTCTAAAATTTGCATTAATAATATTATTCTGTGCATCCAAATATTTTATACATATGTTAAAATGCAAACTACAGACTATAAGATGTTTATAATGCCTATAGTTGAGAAATATTCATAGTTGAAATATATAAAGTTTTTTTAAATTTATATTTTAAAAATTATTTATTTATATTGCAGATTCAGGGGTACTTGTGCAGATTTGTTACATAGGTATATTGAATAATGCAATGTTTTGGGTTTCTAGTGAACCCACCACACAAATAGTGAACATAGTACTCAGTAATAAGTAATTTTTAAGTCATCACCCCCACTCCACCATCCCCACTTTTGGAGTCCCCAGCGTCTATTGTTTTCATCTTTCTGTCCATGTGTACCCATTCATTAGCTCCCTCTTGTAAGTGAGAACAATCTGTATTTGATTTTCTGATTCTGAGTTATTTCACTTAGGATATTGGCCTTCAGATGCATCCATGTTGCTGCAAAGGACATGATTTTACTGCAATATATATAAAGACTTTTAAAAATTAAAAATATAAGAATAATCGGCTTTTTAAAAAATGATGAAAGATATGGGCATGCAATTTAGAGAGGAGGAGATCTGAATGGCCAATAAAGAGAAAAGTGCTAAGCTCAATAGAAACTGGAGAAATTAAGGCCACAGTGAGATATATGTTCAAACATATTATACTGGCAAATTTTAAATAGTCTGACAATACCAAGTGTTGGTGATGATGTAGACCAGAGAGAACCCTCATAATTCTGTTGTTAGGAGTAGAAGCTGATACAAGCACTTAAAGAGAAATTCTGCAATATGTAATCTAATACATTTTCACATTTATGAGAAGCAAATCTGGAGGGTGCTGGAGGCTGGATTAATTCCCCCTTTTGATAGTTCAGTGGAGGGCCCGTTCAATGGGAAATGGCTAACCTGCACAGAGACAGGAAGGCTTTGGATAATGCCAGCATTCCTGGCAGGTGAACCTTTTCATCCTGGTTCTCTGAATGTTTATACTCTATAGTGTAGTTCCTGCACCTGGATATCTCTTGACATTCCCTTGTTACTCAGAGAAAATAGATTTTTACTCCTTTGACATTCCCTTGTTACTCTGGGAAAATAGTTTCTTATTCCTTTTAGGCAAATCTAATTGCCTCACTGATGTGGCAGAAACCTGAATCTTCAGAGCGTTTTCCTTCTAATCACTTGCCCACACATTTCTCCACAAGACATCTAGAGAACCTGCCATTTCCTGCTTACCAGGTCTAATTAACTTGATAGTATCAATATATTAGACCAGCATAAGGCTTTCTGGAATGTCTGAACAATCAAGGCCTTAACGCAATATGTAAATTGTAGTAGAGAACAGGAGAGTTAAGGCGTTTGTACTGATGCTCTGATGGGAAATAAAAAGAATGCAGTCGTCATATGGATAACCACAAATCAGGTGTCAGAGTCTGTATTAATCTCTTTCAAAAAACATATAGAAGTTTTCCACAGCAGATATGATGGAGGTTACCACTAGGTTAAGGTTATGCTAATTTATATCATCTGCCATTATCCATCCAGAGTTTGTGGGGGCACATAAAGCAGCAATTCTGCGAGTATTAAGTCTTTGGATATGTTATAACTCTTTACTATTCTACTTAGAGTATGGCTATTGCTTCTGATTAACTTGGGCAGGCGAAGTGGCCAATGGTTTGAAAGTACTCTCACTTGGTCTTTGTTATGAAAGTTTTCATTCTGTAGAGTGGGAAGCCAATATAAGGTTTCTGCAGCTGATATGTACAGTCATGCATCAGTTAACAAATGGGAATACGTTCTGAGAAATGCATCATTAGGTGATTTTGTTATGCGAACATCATGGAGTATACTTACATAAACCTAAGTGGTACAGCTAGGCTATATGGTATAGCACGTTGCTGTTAGGCTGAAAACCTGAATTTTAACACAATGGAAAATATGCGTGTATCTAAGCATAGAAACAGTACAGTAAAAATATAATTTTATAGCTTTATAGGAACACCATCCAATGTTGACTGAAATGTCATTATGACTGTATATTCACCCTGAGTATTCAGCTTAAAGCATGGAGAAAGGACAACACAGTGATACCCCAAATTCATTTGTCATGAGATGGGCTTGGACCAGGACTTCATTTATTACCTTGCCTCCATATGACCCCACTCTAAAAGGGTACTATGATGACATTTGGGATCCCTAGTATCAGTGCCAGGTAAGATCCTCTAATCAACATTCTTTCAAATATCTATTAGTTACATTTTTCCTGGCACATAATTACTTTGGTAAATTGCCATAGGTTCCATTGGAAAAGGTTCAGAAATATCTGTTATAAAAACAATGTTGGCACTGCAGGATCTTTCCTCAAGAAGATCCAGTCTCCTTTTTAATGGATGATCTTATTGTCTAGGAATTATCCTAGGTATAGAAACTGGGAAAGGAATCATGATTTCCTCTTATAGCTGCCATCATTATTCTTCTCTTGAACAATTCTTTATCTATTTAACATCTATAATCCAAGCCAATATCTTTATTGGCTGCCTATCTGGCCCCTAGGAATACCATAGTTTATTAGCCACTGCTACAGATCCCTATAGGTAAGGTCCTTGATTGCTGTTTCAGACTTGCTACACATACTGGAATTAAACCCAACTTGTTTCTGACAAGGTGAGATGCTACCGTTTGTCCTCTGCTTTACCAGAATATTATCATTCACATTTACACCAGTAAGCATGGGTTCCTAGCTTTATCTGTCATAATACAGTCTGGGCTATGGTGGACTGTCACCACCAACCTTTTTGAAGTTTCAGTACTCACTAGCATATTCCTCGTTTCCTTAGTGAAGGGAGTTTCCTGGGCCTTTTCTCTGGCCTCACATACTAAATCTATTCTATCGTGCCTATATCTCTGTGTCTCTGACCTCTGTCTAAATACGGTGCCAAGGCTGTTCTAGCAGGTCCACTCATTTACTGTAAGCCATTCGATCTTCAGGATTCAAATTTCCATTTTGGCATCCTTACCAGGAAATTAAATCCTGAGTCATAAAAGAGTCTCTTTCCATATAAATTCACTCTCCCTAATGCGGCCTTTTATTTGCATATCCCTGCTCTAATGTTTTTAAGAAGCACTCACTTACATATCCTCCTGGTTACTTCTGGTAAATATTAGCAAAGTTCTGCAGATCCTTTGGGTTATGATGCATTTCCTTTCATTTCTTCATTTGAGCCATGTCGAGTCAATCTTAATTATTGATCCAGAAACAATGAGAACAGGAGACAGGTAAAACTTGAAGATGCAAAACATCAACATATATGGCATCCTCCTCAGGGGTGGTCTTTGCATCATCTCCAGACTTTTGAGGATACTCTAGTCAAGAAAAGTGAAGGGATTGCTTCTATTAGCCTAAGCATTTACATGAACATGTGGATTCAAGGTTTATTAGTACATCCAACCAAAAGTCCCCATATGTTCTCTCAGACTCACACTATTTTCTCATCTTTCTTATCAGGGTACTGATTTTGCCAATATTATGGTAAAATATTGAGCCTATTTTCAGCATATGCAGGAGAATATGGCTCTTTTAAACAATGTGATTCAAGGTTTGGCTTTCATGGCAAAGTCTGAATTAATAATTGGATGACCTAAAACTATCTTCTTCTTTCTCAAGACTTCTATGAGGGTAAGCAAAACCCAGCCAACTTCAGTCTTTCTAATTACCATTGCCCTGTATATTTCAACTCTTACACATGTTGCACAAGCTAGTACTTCCATTTCAGTTATGTCCAATCTAATTAACTACAGGTGAGATTCTTAGTAATTATGAAGTTATAGTGTATCAAGAGCTATCACATTTATTTTATACAATAATGAAATCTTCATTCCCACCTGGGAGGCGAGCAATCATTCTAGAAACCTATCTTGAAAACTTTCGCACTAGAACCACTTCTGGTAACAAATTTGGACATAAGTATTTCAATCAGGAAACAATCAGAAGTACTATGGAGGGAAATTCATATGGTTTGGCTCTGTGTCCCCACCCAAATGTCATCTTGAATTGTAACTCCCATAACCCCCACGTGTTGAGGAGGGGACCTGGTGGGAGGTGATTGGATCATGGGGGCAGATTCCCCCTGCAGTTCTCATGATAGTGAGTAAGTTCTCATGAGAGCTGATGGTTTTATAAATATTTGACATTTCCTCCTTCACAGGCTCTCTCTGTCTAACATGGGAAGAAGGTGCCTGCTTCCCCTTCTGTCACGATTGTAAGTTTCCTGAGGCCTCTCCATTCACGTGGAACTGTGAGTCAATTAAACCTCTTCCCTTTATAAATTACCCACTCTTGGGTATGTCTTTATAGCAGTGTGAAAACAAACATACAGAAATGTTATATGAAATGGACAGAGAAGGAACGAAAGCCAATATTCCTGTGACTGGCTAACCACTGTGGGAAACTGGTTTCAGTTCCTCTAGAGACCCTTTAAAAAGCTGTATAGAATATACCCCAGCATTACTAATGCTCCACTTGGCTTTGGAGGGGAAGGAAAAGATGCCGCTGCTTCCAACGGATGTTCTTATACAGAAAGAACTGTCAATAGATGGCCACCCAGGGAAGATCAAGAATATGGGCAGAATGCCAATAGTATCTCCAGTTTCTGTTCAATAATGCAGTTCCTAGAGGAGACTATTGGAGGCCCCAATTGCTGATTCAAATGAAAAATTCAAATAGAAGAAATATTTATTCTGTAATTTAAAAAAAAGTTGCATAGATTAAAACTTCAAAGTAGTTACTGAACTGAAAAAGCTTATACAGTAAACACAAATTAGATCACCAGGAACCTTAAAGATACAGAGGAATTATGGTGTTTTTGTCAAGCAATGTATACTTTGACATTATGTTTCCTATTAGGTTTGCAAGATATCTAAAACTGGTTGATTCTGATAGTAATTATGAAAGTTTTCTCCAGTAAATATCAGATTCCCACGCTCCATATATTTAATCAAACTATGTATTCATTTGTTAAAACTTGACATCGTCACAGATATTTTGTCCTTATTCTAATAATTTAACGTAGAAAAATTAATATTTATCTGACTGATTACACCATATATTTTATGTTCTTGTTATGTAATTGTTAATAATATACAGTACACCAATTAATTATGTTTTGATAAAACAACTAAAGAGTAAATAATTTAGGAATGCCCGTTATATAAAAATTTTAGTATTAAATACAAAAAAAAATTCAGACAAGAAATATATATTCTATATTTGTGAATGATCTTGAGGAGCTAAGTTTTTAAAAAGTAACAGAATGTAAATCAAAATTTAAAAATCACATGAACAGTTTTGACATGAAGTAATCCTTTTACCACTTGTCAATATTAAAAACATAAAGTGAATTATACCATTTTGAATAACAATTTAATTACTCAGATATACTTATATTAGAAATTTTAAACAATTTTCTTATAAATTATCTAATTTGAACACTCTAGAATTCCATTCAAAATATGAAATCATATAAAAAATTAGTAAGGTATTTATTGAATGCTCCCCATATGGTTAGCATACCTCTGCTGGAGCTTACTATTGACAACACTTTTAAATACCTTAATTTTTTTTGTTCTCATTTTAAATGTTCTAAATCATGTTGTACATTTTACATTTTATATACACATTACATGCAATTTTTCTTTACATAATATATTATTGATTCAGTGACACATCACCTAATAATCTGCATTAAAATTCAGAATTAGAACTAGAATTAGAATTAGAACTTATATATAGATATATTTATATTATATAAAATATATGCCGGGCGAGGTGACTCACGCCTGTAATCCCTGCACTTTGGGAAGCCGAGGTGGGCGGATCACGAGGTCAGGAAATGGAGACCATCCTGGCTAACACGGTGAAACCGTGTCTCCACTAAAAGTACAAAAAGAAAAATTAGCCGGGCGTGGTGGCGGGCACCTGTAGTCGTAGCTACTCGGGAGGCTGAGGCAGGAGAATGCCGTGAACCTGGGAGGCGGAGCTTGCAGTGAGCCGAGATCGTACCACTGCACTCCAGCTTGGGTGACAGAGTGAGACTCTGCCTCAAAAAAAAAAAAAAATATATATATATATATATAAAAATATGTATTATACTATGTATCTATTATGTTATATATCTCTTATAATAACTAGAATTAGAACTAGAACTTTTAGTTCTTTCAAATATTTGGTAATATCCATTTTAAGTTTTAAATATAGACAGTGCCTGAAATTAAATACAGTTATGTACCACATAATGACATTTTGGTCAATATCAGACCATATGTAAGATACTGGTCCCATAGATTTTAATGCTGTATTTTTACTGTACCTTTTCTATGTTTAGATATGCTTAGATACACACATACTTATCAATGTGTTAACAATTGCCTGCATTATTTAGTGCAGTCACATGTGTTACAGGTTTGATGCTTAAGAGCAATAGGCTACACCACACAGCCTGTGTGTGTAGTAGGTTATATACCATCTAGGTTTGTGTAAGTACACTTTATGATGTTCCCACAATGACAAAAATTGCCTAAAGCTGAGTTTCTCAGAAAGTATCCCCACAGTTAATCAACATATAACTGTATATATAAACTGGTGTGTGTGTGTGTGTGTTTGTGTATATTTGTATACCTTGTGTTTCTAGGTTTAGGAAAGATTTTGGCCTATTGTGGTTTTTATTCTACAAATTAAAATATTTTACTTAACCTTTTAACGTATAATTTTATAATGTGGTACAAATACAATTCAAATAGTGATTGAGTTGTGAGGAAGATGTATTTATCAGGTTCTTATACTTTGCAAAGAGGCAATATATCATTTATTCATGAAAGATTTCCTCCCCTCATAAAAGCTGGTAAGAAAATTTTTTCATATATGGAGAAATTTTTAACATCCAGATGTATTTGTTTCTCATTAAATTCTGATTAGCTGAATAGTTTATAAGAGACAATGGTTAATTCAACTAACAAATCTTACAGAAACGATTTTTGAAAAGTTTAGTTTGCGAACGACTTATATTTCATGTCTCCAGATAGCATAGTAATAGGTATTTTAAAATTAACTTTAATATATGTGTATAATAAATAGATATTTTCAATTTTTATTATTAAAGTCATTTTTTGAAAACAAATTGAAGTCTTTGTTTCTTCTTAATGAATTACCAAAGCAAAGCATACACATTATAAGCTAGCTACCCACATTTTCTTTATGGTAAACATTTTTCAAGTGTAAAGATTAGCATATCAGTGCCCTCCTCACGCCATTAATCTTATCCCTGCCTTGTAAAGATCTCATTCTATAGGGATTTGACTAATGAAGTTTTGGTGCTGAGACAATAATGGCTTCCTCAGAGCAGACTGCCAATTCAACCATATTGTGCTGAACTGTAGAGAACTGTGCCAAATTGTGTGTCTACTTCAGAAACAAGCTGTTCATTAAAAAGAAAAAGAAAAACAAAAGGTAAGCAGCAAAACAACATCTTAAATAGCAGCTACGAAGTCCTGGCATGCCTTAAAGACTTGATTTCTTTTCCCACAGTATCAGAACAGTAAATGTAACCATTTCTTTTTGAGTATGAATAAGATTAATAAGCAAAATATATTTTCAATTTTATTATCAACCTACATGTAGAGAAATCAACATTTTTATTTTTATTTTTTTTAATTTTTTTGGGATGGAGTTTCACTCTTGTTGCCCAGGCTGGAATGCAATGGCACCATCTCAGCTCACCGCAACCTCTGCCTCCCAGGTTCAAGCAATTCTCCTGCCTCAGCCTCCGTAGTAGCTGGGATTACAGCCACGTGCCACCACGCCCGGCTAATTTTGTACTTTTAATAGAGACGGGGTTTCTCCATGTTGGTCAGGCTGGTCTCGAACTCCCGACCTCAGGTGATCCACCCACCTCGGCCTCCCAAAGTGCTGGGATTACAGGCGTGAGCCACCGTGCCCAGCAAGAAATCAACATTTTAAAAAGCATCTTGCAATTTACAGTAGTGCCTTCAGGTTCAAATATCTTCATTTGTTTCAAAATAAAATATTTATTCCACTGCAACTTTATGCCAGGCACCATGCTAGTCTCTGTGTATACTCTTACTTTCTCACTGTGTTTAAAAATATGTGTTGACATTTTAGATGAGATTTTCCCACATCAATTCAAACATAAATCAGAGTACTGTAATGTCTTGTGTTAAGACAATGTGTAATCTTGGAGACATTTCAGCCCTTGCTCTGACAAAGATTCTCTCCTTGACCACACTCTAGCCAGGCTCCTCATCCTCTTCTGGATGAGGCCTCCACCTGGGCCAAATTCTCAACAGGAATTATTTTGTCCATCCCATCCTCCAACATTACAAGACTTAAGCAAGCACTGACATCGCTTCTAACAGCTGAAGACTATATTCCTAGAATGAACTTAGCCTCTCTTAAGTTCATAAGAAAGCTCTAGACTGCCAAAGGAATTTACCATTTCTTCTGGCCAATACCTGAAGATAGACTCCTGACAACACTTCTTAAAGGCTTTACTTAAAAAGCTTTCAATTTTTGATATGGTTAGGCTTTGTGCCCCCAGCCAAATCTCATTTTGAATTGTAATCCCTTTAATCCCCATGTGTCAAGGGAGAGACCAGGTGGAGGTAATTAACATGGGGGTGGATTTCCCCCATGCTCTTCTGGTGATAGCAAAGGATTTCTCAGGAGATCTGATGGTTTTGTAAGGGGCTCTTCCCCCTTTGCTCAGCACTTCTTCTCCTGCTGCCTTGTGAAGAAGGTGCCTTGCTTCTCCTTTGCCTTCTGCCGTGATTGTAAGTTTGCTGAGGCCTCCTCAGCCATGCTGAACTGTGAGTCAATGAAACTTTTTTCCTTTAAAAATCACCCAGTCTCAGGTAGTTTATTATAGCAGTATGAAAATGGACTAATACAATTGTGAAATCCTTCTTTTGTTTATTGAGATGCATGTATGTCCTAAAACTAAAGAGTGTCTTTCTCACGACCTGAAAACAATTCCTTTATGTGGGGATACAATCCTAACTTCTGTAATTGCCAGCAAGCAAACACAGCTGATCTAATCAGTATTTACACTGAGCAGCCCATGGTAATTTTTCACTTCCCTGTCTTTCCAAGTCTCTGCTCACTCCCCTCTTTACTCCCAAATACTCCTTTTAAAACTCCCAGGCACCTCTGTACAAACTGAACGTGAGTTCAGTTCACACTGAGTATACTCACAAGAGTACATTCCTGATTAAAATCTGTCCTTACCATTTTACTTAGTGTCCAGATTGGTTTATCTTCATCAGTTCCACTATCATGCCCCCTTTTTTGTTACTATTTTGTACCTCTGTTGACAAATTAAGTAACAATGGGTTTAGGGACCATTTCTTATTTTTCTGGACCTCCTTTGCTTCTAATACAGTTGTCAACGAATGGTATAATTTAAATGTATAATTTTTGCATAAAAATTAAACAAATCAATTGTAAAATATATCGAGGTAGAAAGGATTCAACAACCAAATATCCATACAACAGAGTATTGCTAAATTTGTATAAATAATACACATTTATACTCATTTATTTTGATTTAATAGAACACCATGGATCTTATAATACTTTTCTTCATTGTTTATATAACTTTTTGCATTATTGTTATGTTTCTTTAATCATGTAATAAATTAATCAGTGTGTAATAAAACATTCTACTTCCTCTATCAGAGAGATAGAAGATAAATGATGTCCTTAATTTTAAGAAATTGGGCATAGTAATTATACCTTCCTCCTCCAACAATCTCAAGATGAATTCAAAGTGATTTAAAACTAAGGCTTTTATCCATCTTGAATTAACTTTCGCATAAGGAGTAAGGAAAGGATCCAGTTTCAGCTTTCTACTTATGGCTAGCCAATTATCCCAGCACCATTTATTAAATAGGGAATCCTTTCC
>NW_012108230.1:1101630-1108524 GCF_000951045.1 Mandrillus leucophaeus
ATGATTTGGCTCTCTGTTTGTCTGTTACTGGTGTATAAGAATGCTTGTGATTTTTGCACATTAATTTTGTATCCTGAGACTTTGCTGAAGTTTCTTATCAGCTTAAGGAGATTTTGGGCTGAGACAATGGGGTTTTCTAAGTATACAATCATGAACATGGCACAAGTATACATATGTAACAAACCTGCACGTTATGCACATGTATCCTAGAACTTAAAGTATAATAAAAAAAAAAAAGAAAAGAAAATAATCCAAAAAAAAGGAAAAAAAAAAAACCCAAAAAACTAAGGCTTTTAGTACTCATATGCATTATATAGCTTCTATGACTATTGCCATGAAAATTGATCTTAATTTCTTGAAAATTATTGTGTTATAATTTGCTTTTTAATTTTCTGATAGAAACATAAATGTACATAAAGTCTTAGGTCACCATTAGTTTCTTAAACTGATTTTTTAAGGGCCATTTTTGTTCTTTCTTACTCTTTTACCCTTAAAATTTAAATATAAAAATTATTAATTATAATCTAAAAATTTTAACTTTCGTTTTCAATCTCCTTGCTCGTTTGCTCACAATTTAATATTTTTCCTAAGCAGGTATTCCAAATAATTCAAAAATTAAAGAGGTAAGCAAATAATTAGCTGCCAATTTTCTTCAAATTTATTTTATGAAAACACAAACATGCTTCCTCCTAGTAGCTAGCATTAATTAGTTTCATCCGTATTGATAGTGAGTAGCTTTAAATATTCTTCTTTCATATTTAAACCAGAAACAATAAAGACTGTCTCTTATTCTTTCCATTGCATTTTTAGTATTCTGCTGAATGACTTTTTGATTCTTTTTGTTTGTTTTGAGACAGAGTCTAACTCTGTCGCCCAGGCTGGAGTGCAATGGTGCCATCTTGGCTCACTGCAACCTCCACCTCCAGGGTTCAAGCAATTCTCATGCCTCAGCCACCCAAGTAGTTGGGACTACAGGTGCCCACCACCATGCTTGGCTAATTTTTGTATTTTTAGTAGAGATGATGTTTCACCATGTTGGCCAGTCTGCTCTCAAACTCCTGAATTCAAATGATCCACGCTCCTTGGCCTCCCAAAGTTGTGGGATTACAGGAGTGAGCCACTGCACATGGTTAACTATTTGATTCTTGCATTTTTGTTGAGATCATCTATTTATGGGCCTTTACCATCATCCTTTTTTTTTTGAAAAAACTTTATAGAGAATATTGATGACAACCACTTCTGTTTCAAACTATTTTCCAGATCATTCTTTATGATTTGTTAAATCACATAAATGTACACTTTTTTTTCCTATAACATGCTCAAATCTATTAGTCATAGACCTTAGATTTTTTTGTGTGGTCTCATTGTCTAGAATAGCCTCTCTGTGAAAGCAGAAAATATTATTTCTATTTTCTTCAAATTGCACTATATTTGTTTTAGAATGCTTAATCCATTTGGAACTTATTAAACCGTGAGGTGAGAATCTATTCTGTTTTTTAAATTATTATCTTTATGCTTTTCTTTAAGTAATCTTTTCCTTCCATATTCCTAATATTTAGTTAGTTTTATTTTTGTACTTCCTAAATTGAAGATTTAATTAATTCATTTTCAGTTGTTGAGTTCTGGTACTATTATTCAACCTGCCATTAGACCATAAATATACTATAATTCTGGCTTAAATTCTTTTTGAAAATAGAAATAATACTTGAGATTGTGTATGTTGAACACAAGCTTAACTTCCAAGGAATTTCATATCATTAGTTAACTTTTACTATTAACTAATAGTAAAAATGTTATTTTAAATCACTAAAATGGTTGCTATCATTTTAATGCATATGGCGAGAAAAAAATGTGCACAATTTCTACTTTAGTAATTTATTGATATTTATTTTGTGGTCTCAATCATGAAAAATTGTACCAACATGTATTGAACCAAAAATTAGTGTATTTTCTCTTTTAAAATGTAGTTAGTAAACTTGTTTCAATATCCTTATTTGTCTCTTTGTCCCCTTTTCCAAACAACTTCTTTCAGCTGTAACCCTTAAAAACATCAAATATTTAAATTATAATAATAATTGCAGTTAACTTGAGTTTAATCATTATATACTATTTTGAAATAAATTTTAAAATTATTATTTTAATTTCAGTTTGCAATAACTGTTTTCAATGCTCCATTACATTTATTTTATACTGTAGCCTCTTGATTCTTCCGAATGTAACATCTATTTTTCCCCCTTAAGGAAGAGTATGTAGCTAGTGTTTTAAAAATATCAAGATGCATTTTATGTATGTGAAGATATATTTCTGCAGCTTTTAAATACAGATGCACAATTTTGCTAGCTAATTATACGTCATATTTGCTTACTGTCTAAATTATTTTCTCTTCAGGCATACAATGATACAGAGAAATTTGAGACCATCTGATTTTTTTTTCTTTTGTACTATCAATGTTCTTTTTTTTTTTTTTTTTCCTGTTTAAATAAAATGGGTATATCTAACATTGGTATCTTTGAAAATTAATTTTCCTGATTTTTGCCATACTCTCATGTTATTACTAGCTTTTGCATAGACTGATTGCTTCTATTTCAGTTGTTATTGTATCTTTCTTAAATCTCAACTACCAAAAGCAACATTATATGTCTTTCATAAATATTGATCGCTTTTTGTCTTTTTATAAACCTTTGCCAATGTCCTCTGCATCAGAGAAAAATCATCAAATCTGTCCTACAAATCACTTGCTTGACTTTCTGCAGGGACAACTCTGCTTTTTGATGGCTATAATAAATATCGATAATTTATGTATATTGACTTTATGTATATTGATTTTATGTATATTGACTTTATAGCAGTTTTCCATAACTTTTCCAATTCTTTTTACCTGGCCACTTACAAAGTATCCTGTTATTTTTATTTATTATCTTGTGGTTTTATGTTGTTTTATAGTGTTTTTTAAAATTTATTTTAAAGCAGCCGGGCGTGGTGGTTCAACGCCTCTAATCCCAGCACTTTGGGAGGCGGAGGCAGGCAGATCACGAGGTCAGGAGTTCGAGACCAGCCTGGCCAATAGAGTCTCTACTAAAGATACAAAAATCAGCTGGGTGTGGTGGCACGCACCTTTAGTCCTTGCTACTCAAAAGGCTGAGGCAGAAGAATTGCTTGAACCAGGATGCGGAGGTTGCAGTGAGCCGAGACTGTCCCACTGCACTTCAGCCTGGGCAACAGAGCAAGATTCCTTCTCAAAAAAAAAAAAAAAAAAAATTATTTTAAAGTAAAGGCAAATGCTTTCAATTTTTTTTTCTCTATCACCCATCTTCAATGCTTCTCCTTTGCTAAGTATACACAAATTTTAACTGACTCCATGTTACAATTGTGTGTATTTGGATTCTAATGTCATTGGTTTTGGGGGTTATTTGCACTGTTTTTGATTTCACTGTTTTTTCTTCCTGCTCCATTTAGACATGGAATGGACTCCAGATCTAGGACATGAACTATGTAATAATATTCTCCTTTTCTTGTTATCTGCCTGTGTGCTACAGCAAAGTTTTTCCTGTATCTTATACACAGAAGATTTGTAATTTATATAATGATTTTAATAATCCAAAAAGTGAGCATAGGTGTTAAAATCCATGAGTCTCAACAGGGGAATATTATTTGCCACACTGCAACTTTTGAATTTCTTCTTTTGGTTAAACCAACAAGCAAAGAGCATAGCATAGTGGAGAGTTCACACTGCCTGGATGTGAAGCCAAACTCCACCATCTAGTAGTGCAGGGCCTGGAGAAAGTTTCCTCTTTTTCCTCTGCTTACGTTTCCTAATATACTAAATGGGGATAAACATAGTTAGTTACTATATTATTGCACTATGGTGATATTTGAATGAATATACATATGCAAAGTGTTTTGAATAGGCTCTACTTAGAAAAAGTGCTCTGATTTGCCACTGTTATAATTATTTCCATTATTAGCAATATTTTTAGGGAGGAGTAAGCATTTTCCTGTATCTTACCTTTTGTATCATTTCCCTTAATTGGCAAGTTCAAGATCACTCTTATGTGTGTTTCGCTTTCAGGGTTAAGCTCTTACCACATGACAAGGACTTTGCTGGGCATAGTGGCACATCACTTCAGTGAAATACTGAAATACTCAGCATTTCAGTGCCTTTGCCAAATACTTCTGATTTTAGAAACAACCATTAGCTAATTCAAATGAAGTTCTTCCCCTCTTCTCCACTACCGGTGTTCATTTTCTGACCTTATCACTCCAAGTTCATTTATTCCAGTGATGTTCTTCAGGGTTCTAGAACACTTCTTTGTTAGCAATGCTATGTTTTTTCCCTGAGAAGCCACACACCAGAGCTTTCAATTCATTAATGCAGGATATAGGAAGAATTCCTCAGTTTTTGACATATAGACAAATGACGCTTTTATATAGCTTAGCACAATCCTAGAGTTTTCAGTGTTTTTTGTTTTCTGTTCATATTAGACATAATGCTGTTGATATATGGATATGGGAGAGGGAGCAATCAGAGGAGAGGTCAGTTAGACACTGTATTCTTCACGTGAACTTTCTGTCCGGAAGTCTGAACAAATGTAATTGCATATTCCTTTATATTTCTAAATAGAGCATTATTAAAGTCAAGTCATATTGTTTTCCAATGGCATGTTATGTTCTCAGTAATATAATTTTACTTATCCTGCTTATTGATCCATTTGGCAAATGTTTACTTTATATCTAATCTATGCACTGAGTGAAAAGGCGCTAGATTAACCGAGTTCTCTCCACTAGAGAAACTTTCATATACTGAGGGGAGGCAACCAATATAAGCAAATATTCACATGCAAAGCAAGCACAGATTGAAATAGACCTCAAAGGAAATACAAATAAATGCTCTAATAGCCAGCAAAGGGGGATTCAACTAGCATGGTCAAGAAGCTCTCTGTAGATACAATATTTCAGCCTATACTTCAGGAATGGTAAGAAATTGGTGTTGTTTAGAACTGGGGAATCTGAGTTGGAGGGAGTGAACTCATTTGAGGAGTGTAGACTACAGTAGAGAGTTTGAATTGCCCAGCAGCTTATCTATGATGTGGAAGAATTTTAAGCAAAAATGTTTACAGTTCTGGTTTGAATTTTGAATAGATCACTCCGCTTGCAGCTAGTGTGTCTATAAAGTATATTTATTACGTACTGAGGAAGGGAATAGAAGCAGTTAGACCTCTTGGGAGTCTTACTGATGGAAAAACACTAGACAGGTTACAGGCTTAAAATCAGTTTTTCTAAAACGAAATGTATCTGACAACAAGTAGATACTTAGTTTCCCACTGGTACATCAAGCAAGCATGCCCCACATAAACAACAATTTAAATAATTATTTTCGTCAGAAATTTATTAATATTGTTTATATTACTTTCTTTTTCTTGTTTTTTTTTTCTAATTTGTTTTCTGTTTATTTCCTTTTAATATGCAGGCATAATTTTGGAAAGACAAACAAGCAGAACCTCATTTTTGTTTTAAGCAAAATATACTAATCATGCTTACAATCATAGAAATCAATGGATGCAAAGAATAATCATTAGTGCACATCACATGTCCTTTCAACCACTGTTAAGTTTTTCCAGCTTTATGTAAAAATATTATTAAATAGTACTTTATAGTACTTTATAAAGGTACACAAATTAATTACCAAAAGGAAATCAATACAACTTGATGTACCACCTGTGTTTACAGAATCTGCTAATTTCTAATATTTTAAGAAACACTGTTAAAAATAAGAAAACTCTTCTTGCTGTATTTTTCATGTTTATACCAAAAAAGTGCTCCCCTTTTTCTTTTTTTTTTAAATTTTTGAAAGACAAGCCTGAAATTCTGGTGTGTGTAACAAGCAGTGATTGTTAAATCAGTCTTTATATCTTTATTTCTGAAAGTAAATTTTACGTCATAGAGTGTGTTTTATGTCTTTGCTTGCACGTTTTTCTAGAGGAATTACATCTACATTTTCAAATGTTGCTTTTGCCTTCTCATACTACATTCTCCAGGGTAATGTTTTTAAAGCCTGAATCTGATAATATTCCTCCCTTGCTTAAATCCTGCCGTAATTTGCCATTGCAATTAAAATAAATTGTAAATCCCATAATAGCGTAATTTCCACCTCCCCAACCTCATTTATCATTATGCTTCTCAATTAATTATGATCCAGGGATATTAGTTTGCTTCTTGCCTATTTCTTGAACACTTTCAACCCTGATCCAGGTTCTTTGTTGACTGAATTCTTTCACTCAGACTAAAAGTGTAAAAATTCTACGTTGACAGCTATCAGGAGGTTGGCCCCTCAAGAAAGATAACTTAGCTTTAAGTGTTAGCCTTTGGTGTTACATTGCTCACCCAATGCCAACAGCCCTATTTACTAGCATTTTTCTTATTCTACAGATATGTTCATTTATAACTTCACTTGAATGACATCTTCTCAGCGGGACTTTCCCTGGCCACCCAAATAAAAAGGCACCACACTTCACGTTCAACCTACCCTAATGCCTTGTTTTGTTGCCTTCATGAACTTATTAATATCTACATTTATATTATTCTATTTACTTTTAGATATCCTTATTTCTTGTCCTACAGCAGGGAAAACTCAGTAAGCATAGAGTGTTGGTCAGCCTGATGCATTACTATATCCACAACATTGAGGGTGGGCCTCAGAGTCTTAGGTGCTTAATAAATATTTGCAGAAAGTTGAATGGAGGAAGGGAAAAATTCTAGTTATAACCACACTGTGATTGGAATTGGTAATTTTTGAAAAAATACACATCTAGATCAGAAGTGTGCAAACTTTTACCTGTGGGCTAGTCATACCTGCAGCCCAATTTTGTACATCTTTTTTTTTTTTTTTTTTTTTTT
>NW_012108230.1:1108574-1164833 GCF_000951045.1 Mandrillus leucophaeus
TTTTTTTGAGACGGGGTGTCGCTGTGTCGCCCAGGCTGGAGTGCAGTGGTGTGATCTCAGCTCACTGCAACCTCCACCTCCCAGGTTCAAGCAGTTCTCCTGCCTCAGCCTCCTGAGTAGCTGGGATTACAGGTGCGTGCTACCACAGGTGGCTGATTTTTGTATTTTTAGTAGGCGTAGTGTTTCACCTTGTTGGCTAGGCTGGTCTCGAAGTCCTGACCTCAAGTGATCCACTCACCTTGGCCTCCCAAAGTGCTGGGGTTACGGGTGTGAGCCACCGTACCCGATGGATTTTGTACATTCTAGAGAGGAAAGAATAATTTTTACAATTTCAATGGCTCAAAAATAAACAATGAAGAATACAGGGGAGACAATATGTAACCCAAAACACATAGAATATTTACTGTCTGGCCTGTACAGAATGAGACTTTTGACACTATTCTTGATTAAGTCCTCATTGAACCAAAGTATTATCTGAATAGATTTGGATTATGTTCTGCTTCAGTTTCCTCCTAAGAAAAAATGGGAAATTGGGTTGAAAAACCATCCTAATTTGCTTCTGTTTTGACTATTGATAGTTCTTCAGAATGGAAAAAATAAATAAATAAATGTAGTTAACCACACCTACTTTCCTCAATTTTCTAGAGGATGGGATCAGGAATGAGAAAGTGTAAGTGTAAATAGATATGAGAATTTATAAAGGTCAATACACAAAGCAAGGCCTTTCTCCAAAATAGCTGAAGAAATACAATCACGTTTTGCACTTCAGTGAAAGAAATACATCATTAAAAGACTAAGCAAGGAAAATGAAAATCTTTCTTCCTGAATCTTTGACATATACACCCAAGTTGTCAACATATAAATAATGTAATTATGAAAAAAGACAGTGATCAATTATAATAACATTTTCATGTAGGTAAAAATCATGGATCCAGTGCCAGTCTGCCTGACTTCCAATCCTGGCAGCACAAGTTGCTAGATATTTGTCTCTGAGCATGCTTATTGTCTCTGTATCTCCCTTTATTAACCTTTGAATTAATAATAATAGAGTTTCTACCATAGAGGAATGTCGGAGGGTGAAATGAGTTAATATGTTTAAATTGCTTAGACAATGATTGGCACAGCATATGTACTATGATATATTGGTTAACTAAAAGAATTTCAGTGCAGATTTATTCCATTTTTTGCATATTCATTAGGTAATAAATTGCATGGTAAATAAAACAGTGCTACAGTCAGATTTTCTCATATTTCTGTGACGTACATGCCTAATGGATGTTGCATAAGAATTAACCTTATATTGAATTCCACAGCTCATTCATTGTGTGAGATGATGTATTTGCTTTCAGATTATTTTATCATTGTTAGAAAGAAAAGCTCTGCCTTTTCATTCTTATAAATATCAAAGTGAAAACTTAATTTTACTTTCAAAATGATTTTATTTTAATATATCAAAATAAAAGAGAATAAGCAGGCACTTATTGGTCACAATTGCTCTTAACCATTTAAGCTACAGGAAGCATGACAAAGAACAGATCCATAAAATATGCACAAGGGAGAACATTTCTAATATTATAGATAATAATATGCTCCAAATGCTGTTTCTTCTTCTGTATGGTTGTGATTGCTATTGTTCTTAAATCTTCATCTGGATTTAAACAGTAAAATAGTAAAATGAAGCAACAGAACAGTCTATCTGGACTCACTTCCTTTTCATTCCTATTCCTAAACCTATTAGCTTAACTCTGCAGTCTGAGGATGCCACCTTTAATCTCTACAACTGCAACCCCCACTTTTACCTGTATGTCCAACTTCCTTTATTACCTCTCAAATTTAACGTCTCCAGAACCAAATACTTAAATTTCTCCCTAAAGTATTTTTTTAGTTTTGCATGTAATACTCCCTAGTGGAATATTCTTTCATTTTCTCAAAACTAACACTCTAAATGCCATTGTAGAGAAGCAGCAGAACCTTGTTACTGAGAATTAGACAGTGGAACCTGACTGCCTGGATTGGAATCCATGATCTGTCAAGTATAAGCATCTGACTGGGGCAAGATACCGTCCCTCTACATATCTTAATTTCGTCATCTGTAAAATGAGAAAAATAATGAATTCTACCATTATTTTCTAATACTGTATTTTCTTTATAAAATTAAATTAGATAATACAAGTAAAACACTTAAAACAGTGATAGGTTCATCACTGTTTATTCACATTTATATCTCTTGATTCATTTCCTTCCCTCATAGCCCACTTCATACCCATAACCAAATCCTGTCAGAAGTACCTTCAAGATACCACAGAATCTCACAATTTTTATAACATCCTGTGACATTTTATTGTCAAGCAATAGCCTTTTACCCAGGCTTTTGCTTCCACCCTTAATCTGATTAGTCTCCTCTGCTCAAAACTTTCCAGTGGTTTCCATATTTATTTTGAATAAAATCTGCAGTCATTGTAATGCTAACAGAAAACTACAGAGCTAGGTTTCAATTGCCCCTCTGGTCATATTTTCTACTGTACCCTCCTCTAGCTCATTCACCCTCAGATGCACGGACCTCCTCCTGGTTCTTAAGCCCTCCTGACACACTGATGCCTCAAGGCTGTTTCCCTTGCCCTTTCCTTCACCTTTATTTACAAGACCCATTTTGTTTCCATCTCCTTAAGTGATTATTCAAAAGCCTCTTCTCAATGAGGTCTCCATGACTCCTTTTAAAAATTACACCACACACACACAAACACACACACACACACACACACACCCCCTATCCACCTTACTTGCCTTGTTCTTCTCAGTGACATTCATTACTATCTGATACACTGCATATATCAATGACATATTTGATAGTGTCCATATAATCCAATTGGAATATATGCATCATGAAGGCAGTGAGTTTTGGTCTGTGTTTTTGTTATTGTTGGATTCTTTTCCTGCTCTATTTACAATGCCTTGCAAAAATTAGGTACTTGAAATATATATGACAAATAAATGAATGAATTAATAGTCAACAGGCAACCTGTAGGTTTATTCAATCATAATATATGTATTTACTACATATAATTCATCTCTATATATACATATATATTAATATAATTACTACCCAATAGGCCCTAGGACTTGCTTTCACATACCTCACAATGCACCCCTGAGAGAGAATACTAAAAAAGGCTAACATATTTCCACAAATGTCAGATAGTAGATTCTAGTATTTGATCCACATTAGTTGTGCCAAAGCACATAGAAAATGAAAAAATATATATTTTGTACACACACATTTACATATATTTGTATATGTGGATCTCTTTCAGAGATGCATATATATTTTTACATGATAAATGATCTTTGGCTTTCAAGTTTCTTTCTCCTCTCTTTATCGTTTTGTTGTTTTTTTCTTGTTTTATCCATTGACACCACTGACATTTCTCCCACCACCACCCCACTACCCCGCCACCACATAACCCTCTGCAACAAGTTAAGTGAATATTTATTTCTGTTGTAAGAAGCCTCAGGACAATAGAAAGTCAAAAATTTGCTCCTTTAGAGGTTACAGGTGGTGAAAGGCAGGTCTATTTCACTTTTATTTGTTGTTCTATGAGAACAGATAGAAATTATGAGTGATCAGAGATTGCTGTAAGAAGATTGAAGTACATTGTTATAAACTAATTGTTACCCAGGGGTTCCAGGTACCAAAACCTAAAATGCTCAAAGATTACAGATTTCAGATTCACTGGGGCAACATAAGCAGCATCTGTCTCTCTGTTACAGAATGAAATTTCAACTTTGTTAAATAACTGGAGTTCATATCATTCTCAGGAGATGTCTGAGCTATTCATCAAGGAAGGTGAAATCATCAGAATAAAAAGAACAATTATGATAAGGTGAAACAGAAAAAGAAATTCAGGCAGGAAATAAAATCAAACTAAAATGGTTGAACATAAAAATATAATATCAGGAAATCCACATCCCTGAATCAGAAAGCTTTTATGTAGATGTAGCCAAGCTCTTCAATGGCACAAGAGTGGGCCATGAAATCTGACAGAAGACAGGTACCAAGTTCAGAGGCATGATTCCAAAGCACATTCCTTGCATTTTCCTACGTCTCGATGAAACCTTAAGGTGGTTACTGAATGACCTATGTAGTGATTTTTAAGGCATAGAAATGTACATTGCTACTGTCACTAGAAATAAGATTTTAAAATACAGGAACTATGAAATCTCTGATTATTAAATAATATATGACTTTTTAACACCGTTTGTCTAAGCACACTATAGAAATCTTAAGAAAAAAATATTTTTACCATTATTAAAATTAATGCTCCCTTATTTTCTTTGCTCTTGCCCATATACATACACTCATATAGTTGACATACATGTGTCTGGGTCCACCCATTGATACATACATATACAGTGGTGTGTATAATATGACAGATAATATGTATTATCTATAGAGAATACACACATTCACTATCATATCAAAATTATTTAAGGAGTAAAAGTCCACATGGCTTTATTTTAGGACAATGTTCCTCTTAGTAGACAAGTTAGGGAGAAAAAGGCATAGTAGAATTCCAACTTCTACTTTCACCAACAACCAGGGAAAAAGAACCGATATTTACTGAGTACCTACTATCTATCAAGCCTGTAGCTACTTTTTATCAATCAGGGGCCAATCAAGAAAGCAAAAGAAACATCAGATATTTTAAGATAACTATTAATGTAAAAAGCTTAAACCAGTGTTGGAAAACTGGAAAAGAAAAAAGAACATAGGTTAACACAGTCACAGTAACTTTAACAACCAAATATCATCCCTAAAGCTGGGAGAAGAAAGGTAAGAATTTGAGATTATTAGAAACTAGAAGCTGGGAGGTGTCCCATGGATCTGTGGCTCTTACCTCTGGGGGTATGGGGATGGCATTGTCCAGCTGGTGCCTAGAATACCAAAAAAGCTAGAATCGGAATTAGTAAAAAGATGAAGGGATATTGCAGAGGCAATGTGACAAGCATAACAAACAAACAGGGCATGTCTTTTCTTTTTCATCTTTCCATCTCTTTCTATGTCTCCCTGTCGGTACAACATTGCAAGGAACCAGTTGTCAAATGAGAGACTGAGGTTTCCATAGTCCAAGTCTCAACAACACAAAATGGAGTTTAGAAAGCCAAGTTCAGACCAGGCGCGGTGGCTCATGCCTGTAATCCCAGCACTTCGGGAGACGGAGGCGGGTGGATCACCTGGGGTCAGGAGTTTGAGACCAACCTTGCCAACCTGGTGAAACCCTGTCTCTACTAAAAATACAAAAATTAGCTGGGCATGATGGCGGGTGCCTGTAGTCCCAGCTACGCGGGAGGGTGAGGCAGTAGAATCACTTGAACCTGGGAGGCGGAGCTTGCAGTGAGCTGAGATCGCGCCATTGCACTCCAGCCTGGGTGACAGAGCGAGACTACATCTCAAAAAAAAAAAAAAAAAAAAAAAAAAAAAAAAAAGGAAAGCCAATTTAAGAGTGAAAGTCAGCTTAATAACGGGAATACTGATTAAGTATGCAATTTTAACTTGCAGGTGTTTGAAGATTCACTTATGTTGTTACTTCTCTAGTGATGGCTACCAGCAATGTTCCATCAATCCTCCCAGCTTTACCAGCTTTACCACTGGGTATCTGAGTTCCTTAAGGGCATCTCAGTTTAGTTCTATACATTTCAGGTACTTAAGATTATTGAAACGGATAGTTTTAGGTCTTACAGAATTGTCATTTTGTTTCATATTTCAAATTCTCATTTTGTTTGAAACTTTCCTTTCTCAGCATCAATTCCCCACCACCCACCAGCGCAAACTAAACAGCGGGAGAGCAGCCTGGAGCATGATGGGAGTCAAAATCTGCTCCTTCCCATGCCCCCCTTTCCCACTATGGTTCCCATTCAGGTTGTGGAAGGGAAGCTTTTGAGGGAAAACAAACATCATCTCCTTCTGTGGCTCTCTCTAATAAATTTGAGGTCTGCTCCTTGTTGACTCATAATGACTGTGCTGTGGTTCCATTCTCTATGGTTTCAGTGAACTGATGGTGGACTGATGATCATAAGAGAGTCCTGATGATAAAAACTGAATCCTAACTCTTCTAACCGGGTATGGCTGGCTCATTGACAGTTTGAACAAATGTCTGACTGCCCCAGCTGGAAGTGCCATGTCAAATAAAGTGACAAATTCAGAGACACTTGTTTTTTAGCTCGCTGCTTGTTTTGTCACCCATAAACCTATTGTTACTCCCCTTTATGACCTACAACCCTGAATCCTGTGGAGGAGAAATGGATCAATTATCTGTGAGTTTTCGTGATTGGGGTTTGGCAGTAGCTGTTTTTGCTCTCCTTTCCCCTGGCCATCCTGCCTGCCAAGTCTTCTCCACGTTTTTGATCATATCTGGAAGCCCTGAGAAGAATCAGCATATTTCTTAAATAAGCAAACATTCAACCAGGGAGTAAAGATAGACTCTTTGTGCAGTCTGCTACAGACTTCATGACATCTTCTTTTGATATTTTGAACCCTTATAGAAGGAAATGTGAGGGAATTGCTTCTTTTTATCAACTGTGCCCCACTCAAATGCTGTCCCTAGCCCCTTATGATTTTGTTTTAATTTCTCCTAATGCTATCCCTCCTGTAGACCTCCACCCCCTGACAGGCCCCAATGTGTGATGTTCCCCTCCCTGTGTCCATGTGTTCTCATTGTTCAACTCTCACTTATGAGTGAGAACATGAGGTGTTTGGTTTTCTGTTCCTGCGTTAGTTTGCTGAGAATGATGTTTCCAAGTTCATCCATGTCCCTGCAAAGGACATGAATTCATCCTTTTTCATGGCTGCATAGTATTCCATGGTGTATATGTGCCACATTTTCTTTATCTAGTCTATCATTGATGGGCATTTGGGTTGGTTGCAAGTCTTTGCTATTGTGAGTAGTGTTGCAATAAATATACATGTACATGTGTCTTTATAGTAGAATGATTTATAATCCTTTGGGTATATACCTAGTAATGGGATTGCTGGATCAAATGGTATTTCTGGTTCTAGATCCTTGAGTAATCGCCACACTGTCTTCCACAATGGTTGAACTAATTTATACTCTCACTAACAATGTAAAAGTGTTCCTATTTCTCCACATCCCCTCCAGTATCTATTGTGTCCTGAGTGTTAATTGATCGCCATTCTTTTTACACTTATTTTCATTCAGGTGGTGACAGAGGTGGTGGCAGGGTTGTTTCTGTTGAAATGATACTCCAAGACTATCTCTGGGACTTTAGCTAGATCTAATAGCTGATAGTTTCCTAAACTCAAAACATTGGGACCTTCACACATTTGTGTTCTCAACTGTGGGTCTCACTCAATACAACTTTGTATATATTAACTTAGTTATCACAACAATGTATGAAGTACTTTTATTGTTCCATTCTAAAACTGAGAAAATTGATAGTCAGTCTTAGTAAATGATAGATGTATATTTACAACAAAATCATGTCTAATCAAGGTCAAGCTCTTTTTACTTAATCTGGAAAAACTGTCTCAGTCTTCAGAACATCTAAGGGACCTATATTTGAACAGGTTGGAACGGGTTCTAAATGAGATTATGTCTACTGTATAGAATTCCTCCTAAAGGATTAATAGAAATGGTAAGTAGTAATGCATCAGTCAATAGTATCTGAAAAAAATGAGCACATTATTGAGCATGGATTTTAATTTTGGCTTTTGTTTTTTTTTTTTAAGACTTTCATTCTTGGGCAGAGTAGTTTATCTCTTTGTGCTCAAGTTCCTCACTTGTAAATTGGAAAAATCAATAATAGTTTTTATTTCATAAGACTATTGTGAAAAATAAATTGGTTATATGTTAGCTTTTACAATGTTACTGGACTCAGAATAAGCACTCAAATAATGCTATTATTATTATTATTATTATCATCAGTCCATTTATGCACAGAAATCTTACACTATTTGGGCATACAGATGGAGGCCAGAGAATTCTTGACGCAGACTTTTTTGGTTCTATCTCTGAAAACCTCCAACATTCTGTGAGCTGAGAAAAGAGTATCATCCCTCTATTTGGATTAAATGGAAAAATGATAGAAGCATATGTCATCTATACCACTGTCAATCACATTCGCATCTGTATATATTTTCTTTTGTTCTGTTTAAGACTTTGGGTCAGTTTTAGTGACACCGCTTCAATCTGTTTCTTTTACCTTGTTTGGTATGAATGCGGGTTACCATGCTCTTATTTCACAGCTACTATCTCCACAATTTCAGCCCTTGCTTTCAAAGAAATTTTTGCAAGAGTGCCAGTTGGAATAAGTAATTAACACTTCAGCTCAGCTCTGAAAGGGGAAAACAACTGTGGCATACAAACTCCTGCCAAAGTCAGTTCTCTCACCCAGAAACTGCCTGAAATACTCATCAGGGTACTTTCAATTTTGCTAAAAGAGAAAAGAAAAAAGGCAAAATGATCAAAATGGAAGTTCACCATCTTATCCCTATCAACTGTTAGGCAAAATTAAGATGGAGAAAATGAGCGCACCAAAGCAGCATGTGTCAACATGAAGGATTTCACTGACGTTGTATTGAGTGAAAAATAGCAAGTTACAAAAGCATATGAGCAATATAATAAAACTCATTTCAAGGATTAAGAACAACCAAAACCATACTCTATGTTGTTTTGTGATAAATACATAACAACATTTGAAAACACCTATGAGACAGATGCATACCAAATTTCAGATAAGTGGGAGGAGAAGGATAACGTGGATTGGGAGAGAAACACTGGGGAATTTGACTTTAACTTTATTTTTTAATCTGGGTACCATGATTATAATTGTTACATTATTTTCTATATCTTGTACGTACTTATCTATTTCAAAATAACTAAATAAAAGCCAAGGTCACCCTCATTAAATACCTTTCATAAACACTAACTCTGAAGGAAGGACAGCTGCAATGTGTCAACATATGTCTGAACAAACTTTCAAATTATTCTAAGGAACACTAGGGATGTTTCAGTTAACATTTATCCCTTCTGTGTGAATAACTATTTAAGTTTCTCCCTGACTTCTGTTTTATACCTCCATTATCATCCTTCTTGAGACTTGGGTAAAGAGGAGAAATAGATCACATTCTTATCTATGAATCTGTTTTAAGGTGGGAAGTACCAGGAACAATAGTGTTAGAATTTGCTCTTGAGAAGTAGACGGTCTTCCTCTTTCATCTCTCGTACAGGATTTTGCTGTTTTGAAATATTACTGATGTATTACTTGGGGTTCTCCAGAGAAACAGAACCAACAGGATGCATATGCATATGTAGAAAGAGATTTATTATTAGAAATTTGATCACACAATTTTGGAGACTGAGAAGTCCCAGGATTTGCAGTAGGCAAGTTAGAGACCCAGGAGGAAGGCCTGAGTGCCAAGAGGACTCACAATGTAGTTTTAGTCTAAAGTCAGCAGCTTCAAGACACAAGAAGAGCCAATACTTCAGTTCAAGTTTGAAGGTCAGAAAATACAGGTGTCGCAGCTCAAAGCCGTCAGAGTGAAGGAGTTCCTTCTTTTTTATGAGAAGACCAACATTTTTGTTCTTGTCAAGGTTTCAGCTGATTGAACAAGGGCTACTCATGCTGGGAAGTCAATGTTCTACTCGGTCTAAAGATTTAAATGTTAATATCATCCAAAAACTTCCTCACAGACACACCTAAAGTAATGTTTGACCATATCCATGTACCCTGTGGTCCAGCCAAGTTGACAAGTAAAATTTACCATCACCACTACTGGTAAATCTTTTTATCTTTCTCTTATCTCTCAATTAGAAACGATATTTGCAGAAGAAATTTTAGTCAAACCCAACTCTGATTCTTTATTTTACTGGCACTTCAAATACACCCTCAGAATTTGTCCTAAATTTCTTCTTTATCTTATGTAATTGAAGTCTGCCTACCAGTGCTAATACTGCCCTTTCAAAGTCCTTAACCTCCAGATATGATATTTAACAAATAGGTAATTATTGTTGGCATGCATTATTACAGTATTGTATAGTTACAAAAAAGAAAGACAGTCTGGAAGAATGTATATTGTTCACAAAGATGGAGCCAATCAATGATCAACACAACACCTCACCTCAAAGCAGTAATGGCAATCCCATGATAAAGCTATTTATTGTTTGTTTATAGAGAAAATAAATTATGAATATTAACTATACTTTTTTACTTCCTTGACATCTAGCACAAAATATTCATCAGAATATATTAAAATTTCTTTTAATAAACTATTTAAAAATTGTTAAATCCCTCCATCTTCTGTCATGTTTTGAATTTGAAATCCAGATTTCTCTTTGACAAGAAAGTATGATTATAATGACAGCAACCAATATTCTAATGACATTTTGAAAACACATTGATATACAGTGTATTTACCAACTTTGGCTTTTTTTTTCTTTTCTTTTCTTTTCTTTTTTTTTTTTTTTTTTTTTTGAGACAAGTTTTGTTCTGTCACCCAGGCTGGAGTGCAGTGGCATAATCTTTGCCCACTGCAGCCTCAACCTCTCAGGCTCAAGCAATCCTTCCAGCTCTGCCTCCCAGGTAGCTGGGACTATAGGTATGCACCAACACACCTATAATTTTTGCATGTTTTTGTAAAGACGGGATTTTGCCATGTCGCCCGGGCTGGTCTCAAACTCCTGGGCTCAAGTGATCTGCCTCCCTCAGCCTCCCAAAATGCTGGGGTTACACATACAAGTCACCACACCCAGCCTTTTTTTTTTTTTTTTTTAAATACAAATATGAGGGAATATTTTGGAGCCGATCAGACTCATTTTGTTTCTTTCTTTGATTAATTATATTTGACTTGTTATGTCAAACAGTAATACCAAGCACATACATAAGTAATGACTGTTAGGCACTGAATATATCCTGAGTGCCTATATCATAATTTTTCAAAGTAAAAATCTATTGCTTTGCAGTAAGAGTATTATTTCTTTGTACAGAGTGGTAAGCAAGATACAAGAAGCTTTTTTTTTTTTTTTTTTGCTTTTTATTTTTTAGTGCAGAAAATGCCAAATAAACTATGAAATGTTCATTTAATTTTGTATTTGAAGTGTAGTTTTCATACAATGTGATGGCTATTTAGTGTATAGTTAGATAAACTTGCCAAATGTGTACATTTTTGTAACTCATACCTGTATCAAAATAATTTTTATCACCTCAGAAAATTTCTTTGTGTTGCCTTCTAGCAAATTCACTCTACCCACTCTGGGCAACCTCTGACATGATTCCTATTGAATGTTATATAAAAAGAATCATAAAAAATATTCCATTTTTTGTCTGACTTCTTTCACTCAAGTGACTCTTTATGAACTACGTCTATGTTGTTGCAGAGTGTTGGTATTTTGGTATTTGAATTGTAGAATATTATTCCATGAATGGGTCTGCACTACAATAGGTGCTTACCCATTCTCCTGTCAATAGATATCTGAGTTCTTTCCAATTTAGGGCAATTATGAATACAATTACCATAAATATTACAGCACAATGCTTTTTATAAGCACATGTTTTCACTTATTTTAGCTAAGTGCATAGGAATGAACTTGCTTGTCATAGAATGGATCTTTGTACAAAATGGACACTTTATTTTTTCAAAATAGTTGTACCATTTTACATTCTACCACAGCGTGTCTGAGATTTCTAGTGGTTCCACATCACTGACCATATTGAATGGCTCTTTTTTCTTTAGTATTCTAAAGGATGCTATTTCATTGTACTTTTAAGTAGTGCTTCCTTAAAGACTAATGATAGAAAACTGTTTCCTGTGTTTATTTGCCATTTACATTTTATTTCCTTTTGTAAAATATCAGTTCAAGTTTAAACGATGATGTGGAAATAACTATTTCTTTATGGAAAAAAAGACAAACTGCCTGCCTAGGTCACAAATATATTCTATGTTTTCTTCTAGAAGGTTGACAGGTTTTTGTTTTTTGTTTTTTGTTTTTTGTTGGTTTTTTTTGGCATTTAGCTTTAATGTTTACATATTGAATTCAAAATCATCCATCTAGAATCAATTTGTGTATTATGTAAGTTAGAGATCAGGGTTTTGATTTGTTTTGTTTTGCATGCAGATATTCATTTATTCCAACACTTGTTAAAGATAGTTTTCTTTATATATTGGATTATTTTAATATCCTTGAAACAAGTCATCACATGTGTGCAGACCTATCTTTGAACTATCTATTCTTTTCCATTGATCTGTCTGTCTTTATGCTCACAACATACTGTGCTGTTTACTGTAACTTAATAGTAAAACTTGAAGTCAGAAAGAGGAAGTTTCTATTTTGGTTTACTTTTTCAAGATTGTTTTGGTTATAATAGAGCTTTTGTATTTCTAAATACATGTTAGAATTGGTTCGCTATTAACTATAAGAAAATATTTGAGATTTTTGTTTGGAATTATATTGAATCTATAGAGCATTTGGGGGAACATGTAACACTTTTGAGCCTTTTAATTCATGAATGTTGTCTATCTCTCAGTTATTTGGGAACTTTTAAAAATTTTATCTCAGTCATATTTTTAAATATTTTACTTAAAATCTTGAAAAAACTTTCATTAAATATAATCTCAAATACCTTATATATTTGGATGCTATCATAAATGGTATCCTTTACATCTTATTTTCCAAATTTTTATTGCTAGTATATAGATATATAATTGATTTTGATTCTATAACATTTCTAAATTTACTTATAAAATTACTTGGATCTGTTAGAGTTTCATTTTTCCTCTAGCAATTTTAGAATTATCTGCTTTAGGCATTCTAAAACAGAAATTTTTCAGTTGTGAATAATAAAATTTTATATTTCTGTCTTTTAAATCACTAGCTCTTTTATTTCTTTTTCTTATATCTAGTATATTTGGAAATGTGAATGATACAAGTATGACCTCTTTTCTTTCAATAGATCTCCCTGGGCAACCTTATTCATTTTTATGGTTTCAACTTCAGTTTATATCCCAGTTCAAACCCCGATTTTGAGCTTTAGAAACATATTTCTGACTACTTATCACTAATCACCATCTGTACATTTCACAGCCATCTCAAATTCAACATCCCAACTAAATTTACTTTCAACTCCCCAAGAACCCCTTATTCCCTTGTATTTAAGTCAATGTCATAACTCCAAGATGAATTCTTAAAATCAGTTTCAATTTCCTACTTTACTAACACCTTGATCCTTCACACAGACACTCTCATTCAGATATGGACACAAACTGGTTTTTTTTGTTTGTTTTGTTTTGTTTATTGAAACAGGGTCTCACTCTTTCACCCAGGCTGGAGTGCAGTGACGTGATCCCAGCTCACTGCAACCTCCACCTTCCAAGTTCAAGTGAGTCTTGTGCCTCAGTCACCCAAGTAGCTGAGACTACAGGCACCCACCACCATGCTCAGCTAATTTTTGTATTTTTAGTAGATATGGGGTTTCACCATGTTGGCCAGGCTGGTCTTGAACTCCCAACCTCAAATGATCCACCCACCTCAGCCTCCCAAATTGTTGGGATTACAGCCTGGCCAGACACAAAAACTGTTTGGCAAACTCTCTTTCACCTAGTTCTTGATAATCTTCTATATGCTTTTTACTGCCTATTTTCAATGCTCTTGACATGATTTACATGATTTACTTCATTTCCTTGGATTATTGACTGCAAGTAGTTTTACATCTCAAACCATTCTCCACATTATAGAGATTATAATCTCTGATTTTATAATATAATTATAATCTCTGATTTTATAATAGAAATCAGATGATGTGGTTTTCTTTGTAGAAGACCTTCAGTGAACCCCATTTTGTATAGAATAAAATTCAAATAACTATGCACATGTATGTTTGCAAAGATAATAGATAAATTTATGGGACAAATTTAAAAATTCTTGTGGGTTTGGATGTTGTGCAGGACAAGGCACTGCGTGTCTTCTGCTTGCCCTTCTGGATCAGTCTTCACAATCTTCTAGCAGGTTCTATGCAGCGGAAGTGAACAATCATGGTCATTAGACCCTTTGTCCGTTGGTTTCCTGTTGAGCTTATGTCCCAGTTCATTGAGGCTGCTATAACAAACTACCATAAACTGAGCAGCTTATAAACAACAGTAACTTATTTCTACCAATTCTCGAGGCTGGGAACACCAAGACCAAGGCACTGGCAGGTTCAATGTCTGATGAAGGCCCATTTCCTAGACATCAGTCTTCACTGTCACCTCACAAGGCACAGGGGGCTAGCTAGTTCTCTGCCATCTCTTTGATAGAGGCACTAATCTCATTCACAAAGGCTTTACTCTCATAATCTATTCTTCTCCCAGTGGTCCAATGTCCTAATACCATCATCTTGGGTTTTAACTTTCAGCATTTACCTTTTGGGAGGACACAGACATTCAGACCATAACAATTTAGCTAATGAGTAGGAGGGTAGCACTGTTAATAGGTACGTGGTAGGATGTAGGGTGAGTTGAGTTATGCATTCCCCATCTTCATCCTTCGGCCTGACTCTTCCCCTCACCTTAAGGCCCCTGCCATGCTTATCTCTACATCTCACTTGTCTTGGAGTGCAACACTTTTTATATGGGCTGCCTCTATCCATCGCTTGCACTTTTACATACATTATCTCTCTATTGGGTGCTTTTCAAATTATTCAATTTGGGTGGGCTATTTGTTTCCATATATGACTATGACATATGTGAAAGTAAAGGAAGGATGTGGAAAGGAGTTGAAGATGATTTCAAGGGTTTGCTTTTTTTGTTTGTTTTTAAAATAAAATAGAATATTGGTTGCTCCCTGTATAAAGACATGAAAAAATTCAGTATCAGGTCTGGTCCAGAACTGATGGTGTTTCACTTTCTAACATCTCTCTACATCTCTAACATCTCTCTAGATTTATCTCATCTCACTTTCTCACTTCTACCTCAGGTTCCAGTCATAGCAGGCTAAATGTAGCCATATTTTTTGCATGCACAATATTTTATCCATAAGGTTCTCTCTGTCTTATACCTTCTCCAAATAGTCTACTTAAAGTCTGTTTAAATGACACCTTGGCCTTGTGACACTGGTCATATTTACCTTTTCTCTCTATTTCATAGCAAATTAAACATAACACTTCTACCACTATTTTTCTATAATTCAGCCTTTACAACAGTTATCCAAACTAGATGGGACTTTGTATTCAAGAAAAAGACAAACATAATTTTGCGTATGTATAAAACCAGTACTTAACTAAATTGTATAACCTGTACTTAACAAAATTCTTAACATGTAGCAGTCATTAAGTAAAGATTGATTGAATATTTCTATGAGTAAGTAAATATATATATGGGTGCATGCAATACAGTTTAGAAATATTTTGTGGGCCTTGAATTATTAAGTTGGTCATTGATTTGGAAAAACTTGACAAGCAAAGTCAAACATCTCTACCTGCTTAGTGTGGTACAGATGCCTTAGTTGAAATAGATACACACATGGGAAAGTACTAAATTTTTTAATTTAACAATAAAAAAGGAAATAGATTTAAAGAACACTTAAGGGAAGTACATCATAGTACTGGTGAATTATAAGATGGTGCATTTTCATAAAGGTCAGAAATGCACTAATACCCAGGGACGATACAGTGATTAAACTGGCATAAGTGTGCAGCCATAAAAAAGGATGAGTTTATGTCCTTTGTAGGGACATGGATGAAGCTGGAAACCATCATTCTCAGCAAACTATCGCAAGGACCAAAAAACCAAACACCACATGTTCTCACTCATAGTTGGGAACTGAACAATGAGAACACTTGGACACAGGAAGGGGAACATCACACACTGGGGCCTGTCATGGGGTTGGGGGAGCGGGGAGGGATAGCATCAGGAGATATACCTAATGCAAATGACAGGTTAATGGGTGCAGCACACCAACATGGCACATGTATGCATATATAACAAACCTGCACATTGTGCACATGTACCCTAGAACTTAAACTATAATTTTAAAAAAATGGCATAAGTGGCAAGGATGAAAAGTGAAATCAGATTCCCAACTGACTGTGTTCAGTGAAGCTCTCATGTCACTCCAGTTCCTGGGACAGATGCCAACTTAGTTCATTTTATTCAGTATCCTTAAATTACTTCTAAAGTTTAGAGTCAAACACTATTTTGCTTGAATTGTTAGCTTACACTTTAGGCAGTAGTTACATGTCTCATGAGATCTATCAGTGCCCATTTTCCCAAAGATGATAACAGAAAAACGTAGAGTAAAGAAAAATAATTTTATATGAGATTACACAAAGACTGTAATATTCAGAAAGAGAAGCTTTGTCATTGTACCATAACATCCTATTATATAAATCCTAAATGAGTCTTTTGTTCTGATTTTATTGTTGTTACTATTGAACACCTATTTATTTCAAGTAAAGTAACTTCAGTTACAAAACTACACTTGAATAAATGCTCTTTTCATTTACCTGCATAACCTAAACTGATCAGAAGAAATAGATAGATGTCAACCAAAATTGTAAATTATATACAAACTCAAAGATAAAGCTAAAATCTTTCACAAACCACAAATTACACTATATAATTATCAATCACATTATGACAAAAGATGTATAGATTCATGATTTTTATAGTTGAAAATTATTATAATGTTATATATTTTATAATATAAATTGTGCTTCAATGATAGCTAAGAGGAGCAAGCACCTTGAGTTAATTTAAACATTCCTAGTGACAGAGAAAGTATTACTGCATTTTAACCCAGACAATTATTAGAAGTTCTTCCTTATTATTATGGCAACATTTGTCTTTCTGTAAGTACTACCCACTGCTCCCTTCATGGAATTCAAATCTTATTTTTCAGACATATAATAAAGCTTCAAATATTTGAAGATAGATACGTCTTTCTAAGTTTTCCAGAGAAACATCCTGAATTGTCCAACTATATATTTTGGTTTGGAGATGGCCACCATTCTGACCACCATCAACAGGGCTTCCTAATTCAACAATCTTGTTTTTAAAATACATATATGGGAGCTGAAGTGATTGTAACTTTCTCAGGTTCCATGTTTTATGACTTGTCTAGTATAAGGAAAGTGAAATAACATCAGTAAACAGAACTTAACCACATCATCATTTTTAGTCTGGTTATTATATTCTAATTATTCAATAATATATCTATTTGATGTGAGAAACCACATAGTAATTTGAACAAGGAAAGTTTGAGATAAAGAATGAATAACTATAACAGGCAGTTGGAATAAAGAGGTATTGATTAGTAAGGTGTAGAGAGTGGTAAAGAGAACTGCAAAGACCATGAGAGCACAGACAGAAAGTACAACCACTGCTTTCTGGACTGGGCTGGAACATGCGAGGCAAACCTGCTCCTTCTCCAGGACTTAGATCCAGCCTTTGTAGAAGAGTGCATGGCCATGGCTCACTGAATATCGCAGAGGTGTCAGTTGTTCTCTGATGGCAGAACTGGCAGGAAATCTGCTCTCCAGGGTGCCAGAAAAAGCTCCTCATGAGAGCATGTCGCACTGATGGCACTTTACTCCAAACCACTTTACTCCAAAACCACCCCAGAAAGAGTGCCAGAGGAATCTCTTGGCCTCTGAGTTCTGTAAACTGTGTACTGAAGAATTTGGATGATGGCACAGTTGCTTTCTCTGCGGGACCCCCGACCTGGAGAGAGGATACAGGTTTTGGAGAAGCTGCCCTTCTGCAAGAATACAAGAAAGTCACACATGCTGCAGGTGTGGAGCACTGGACGAGGAATGCATTTTACTGAAGGCACCAGAAAAGCCCCTTGGTGCCAACGGGAGCACACTAGAACCTGGAGAGAAGGTCCAGTGCTGTCGCTACATCCTCCTTTTTTAACAAAGGTTAATATCTAGCCATATGGCAAATACATATGTGTGGGGGTACATACATATATATTTAGAGGTCTACCCCCAGTTTTGCAGAACTGCCAGTTTAACTTGGATTTGGAGGCAAGAAGTGATGAATTGATAACTAGCGCTACTTGGCATATCATGTTGTAATCTATTCAATTGTTTACAGAGAGAATTTCCCTTGGGTTAGCTTTCTAATAGTTCTAACATTAACAAACTAAAGTGAGAATTAATATCTACACTTGGCCACAAATATATACTGAAGTCCTAACTGCAGATACATTTACAACAAATATGATCATCTGAGTTTACAAAATAGAAAAATAGTTATAGTAAATTTTAGATCTATTTCCACATACATGTGTATGTGATATATTATGTAAGTAAATAATACTTAAAATATGACCTATTTTGTTTATTTGGAAAATTTAAGCATCAGTCAGTTTTTGACATTTAATTTGCACATTCATTTCCCAAACTATAACTCATGTATTGATCATGGAAATAAAATTTTGTTCATTATATGCTGAAAGTCTAAATCATCACATACCATAAAATTAATAATTACCTAATAATGAATAAGTAAATGGATGAACATAATGTATAAAGAAGAGGATCCTTTCTTCATAGGGAAAATCCATCCATACAGAGAAACATCCTTTTCAGGATTTTTCTGTATCTTTGTCTCTTAATCTCTATCTTCTAACTTACTGCCTTTCTCATTTTCTGTGTGTCTCTGTGTGTGTATGAATGTATGTGGATATACAGAAGGCAGACATATTCTGGGCAGACAAGGGCTGTTCCTCAGTGAAATCTGATCTCCAAGCCAAAGACAGTGTTAGGCCTGAAAACCAAGCTGCAAATCTCAGATAAATCCATCGACTGGATTGAGAAGCTCTCTTCCAGTTTAGAGAACTTCCCTCTTACTGATTCCCACCCTTCACCTATTCTACAAATACCTATCCATCCCTAATTTGTTTTTTGCACTGTTGTGTCCATCTTTGAGTGGTGCATTTTTTAAGCTTTTTTTTGCATACTCACAAACCAATCAGCATGCACTCCCCCATTCTCAGCCCATAAAAACACCCAGACTCAGTCACACATTGAGCTATTTGCTTTTAGGTCTCCTTTCATTGTCAAGAGCTCTTCTGTTGCTCAATAAACTTCTTCTCCACCTTGACCACTCTTTGGTTTTCTGCATAAGTTCATTCTTCTTGGATGTGGGACAAGAACCTGAGACCCTCCAAATGCGGGTATGAAAAAGACTGTAACACTGTAGCCCTTTGTCATCCACCAGTGCCAGGCAGCTATGCCAGCCCAGGGTGACAGAAACAAATGAAAAGAGACTCCACCAGCCGCAGAAGTTTCCAGCTGTCGAAGTGACATCAAAAAATCCTGTGTCAGATATATTACATAGAAACACAAATGTATATATGTTATATATACATGTATGTACATATATAATCAGAATGAAAATACAGAAAGAAAACTAAGCACCTACCTTTACATTTATATTAAATATAAGTTTATTAATTTTAATATTATTTTATGAATTTATATTTGTGTATTTAAATACAACTATATTTTAAATGTCAGTCTGAGAAAAAATGTCCTTTTTTAGGGATTTATATTTTCTACTTAAAACATTTTCCAGGAGCAAAAGAATATATGTATATATCATTGATCAAAATGATCTTACATGATTTTTGCATTTTCAAATTGAATTATCTTTCCCACTGGAGATTTCGATTCAACTTCCTCTGCAGTCTCCAGCATTGGCAATGTTACTAAACAACTGTAGAGGGTTATATCCCCCAATTGTCTTACACACACAAAAACATATGTACACATCTTTAGAAAAATCACTTGTATTTAGTAATCAACTCTATGTTGATGAACTTTCATCCTGCACTATCTGTTTTTACCTAATTAAAAACAATTATGAGCACAAATGTTCACTTTATACTGCTATATATAAGGAAAGCATGGTTATTATCAACTATAGCCAGTATGTTTTTCTGATAATAAAGATTTAAATGTATATAGATGGTATTCAGAATAACACAATAATTATTACCCATGTTATACATAATTATACATTATTCAGAATAATCCAATATTATGATCCAGAATAAAACAATATTATTAAGAATAATACAGCCCAGAACAATACATGCTATTCAGAATAATATTGTTATTCAGAATAATACAATTATACTTTAGAATCTGTGCATGTACACACACATATATGTGTATTTTATCACCACCTTTAAGTGATTATAATATAAAGATTTCATACTGCCATGTGAGACATTGAAAATTGTCATTCCAGCAATGAATCCAAACTAATAAAGTTAGTTTCCTATGTAATCACATTTCTAACGTCTCAAAAATGTGTCAGTTTCTTCCTCACTTTGGCTCTAATTTTGGATTTAATGTTCCTAACTCAAACTAATTTTTATACCCGCCATACTCTATCCCTATAAAAACATGACCAAATCATAATTCTTCTGGTATCATGCTGGGCCATTTTTAGAATCTGTGTTGCCTAAACTGCATGTTTAGGTATGAAATGGAATCAGAATCAATCAAATATTTATTTTGGGGTGTCGATAGGAGGGCCAAGATCTATTCACATGTAATAGTGTTTGTATCCCGAAGTGAACTGCTTGCCTCACTGAAAGAACAATGCATGAAAAGTATGTAATTAAACAAATGAATAGTGTCATCTGTTTAAGATTTGTGTTCAGCAGAAAGTAAAATAAAAGCAGTTTAAGATTTGTGTTCAGCAGAAAGTAAAATAAAAGGAATTTAACAAGGTTTTATGACCATGTTAAAAACGTTTAAAAAACAAGATGTAACCAAACTCTCATGTTTTTACTTATAAAAGACAAACCCTTAAAAATATTAATCAGAGTTTATCCTTTTTAAATACTTACCCTGAAGTTGATGGTCTTTGATATTTCCAGTTACTTGCTACTTGAAGTCAGTCTTGCAAGTATTATACCTACTTCATGATGTTTTGATGTAGAAGTGTTCTAAAGGTCACTGCATCTTTTCTATTCCTAACAGTAATAAAGGCCATTAGGGAAATTTGGAAAGTATGGGAAATGTAAAAAAATCGATCTAACTCTTAACTTACTCTTCGGAAATATACACCAGTGCTTACTTGTATGTATAAGTATGTACATATTGTAAATATTAATTTTTAAAATTTTTAAAATATATTTTCCCAATTGTTATCTTTTCTTCTGTTATTAAATATTCTTTAAAGATGATGTGTTTACCTGATAGTCATTTTATATAACTGGATATTATTTATTTAAACATTTCTCTACTTTTAAACATTTACGTTAGCTATACTTTTCTCTTATTATGCATAAATCTGGGAAGAGCATTATCATCATCCATTAAAATCTGAATATAATTCTATTTATTTCCTGAGGGTATATTCTTAGAATTTAAATGATCTGGTAAAAAAAGAATGAATATTTTATCAATTATTTTTATAAAAAGCCAGTTTGCTTTCCAGAAAGATTGTACCAATATACATTTCTATGCATAGTATTTGAGAAAGCTTCCTGAACACTCAAAGCATTCTGTAATTGTGGTCATTACTTGGCTATGTATACAAAAGAAATGCAACCTAAAAATAGATCATTAGTTTACACTCAAGGATTCTTATAATGCCTTGGCTTGATGACGTAAATTAGTATTTGTGGCTCACTCTGAGCATTCTTGCAATGTACTTGAAGAACTAAGAGCTGTTAATGCTAAGTTATTTACTGATGATGACAGTGGGAGCTATCCTGCGGTATACAAATGTCTCATAATCTGTTTAAAGATATCCACCATTATCCCACTATTTGTTTTGTCGTCTTTTATTATGGGCCACTTTTGAAGTAAATCTATTTACTGAACTGGGATCACTCTCTTTTATATGGATGAGACAAAGTCCTAATGTATTCTAGCTAATACAGGAAACTTTTTGGCCTTGATTCATGTTAAGGCAGTTTCTAACCTCTTCCTTACAGCAGGTTGAACTCCTGCTCTATTGCATCTCACAGCATCTCTCCTGCTGAGCCTAGCATCTGTATCCCTGTAGGACAATGTATACATACTGTAGCAGAATTAAATTTTTATGTGCTGTTGCATATTGGGTAGCATGAGTATGATGAATCTGCTCTACTCCCTGTGCAAAGAGACACGACGATACACAATGCATGAGAAGAGGCTGGCTCAGATAAAAGGTCTTAGCAAGAAAACATCCCACGGAGAGAAAAATCTCCCCTACTGGCTTGATCAAACTGCATTTAAGCCTTCATGCCTCTCAAAAGTCTTTGAAAATGACAATTGAAAGGAAGTTGTTATACAGGAAGAGTACATCTGAGTGTGTTTTTTTTACATAAATAGGGTGGCTACTGGAGAGACAAAACAGCCTAACTTAAATCTCACTTATCCTCCTTCATTTCCTTTCACTCTGCATTGAGAGAGGCAGAACAAAGATACAGAAAGTCCAAATCTGCAGAAAGAAGAGACTGTTGGAGGTTTTCTAAAGCAGAGATTTGCGGATTTGGGGCACATGTCATGGCTGGTGATTAATCCCTGATTTTTGAAGAAAACTTTTATGAGTAGTAGTCTGAGCTTTTGAATCCATTTCAGACTCTCTAATACAGACATCAAGGCTATGGAAATGAAACATTGTCTCTGCATTCAAACAATTCATACTTGAGTGAAAAAACGGAAAAAAAAGTAAATCCCAGAAGTGCAACCTACTTGAGTTATTAGTACTGTGAGGAAACGTATCTACTTGGAAACACAAAGAACTCAGATTTCACCCTGAGTTGTCAGAGGTCAATTCCGAGAAGAGGTAGTATTTTAATGAAATCTTGGGGATGAAGATTTCAGCTCCTTTTAGAGCTTGAGTGGAGAGAGAATTTCTGAGTAAGCAGCATGTCCAAGTCTGAGGAACGAAGACATGTTTACGGAATTGCAGTTTATGTGACAAGGGGTGCAATATACTTTGTATATTACATTGTACTTTATATTGAATACTGATGTAAAAGTGATATGAGGCTAGAGGTGTGATTTTGGAATTGGATAATGAAGACCATCTCATACTAAACAACATCTGTAGCATCTATAAAATGAGGTAATTCAGAAAAAATTCAAAAGAATATTTACAAACCAGATAACATGAGGGAAATAATGAGAGAGAGAGAGAGAGAGAGAGAGAGAGAGAGAGAGATATTGAAAGCCTAACCAGGTAGACTGAAAGTTTTTATTTAAGCTGTGTTTGTCCACTGTTTATTTACTATTATTCTACGATTTCTTATTGTTCTTCTTTCCTGGAACCAGTAGCATTAGCATATTTCTATCGATCGCCTAGATTTATCTCTAACTAAAGTTGCCCTACACAGGCCATCAGCATTTCTCCTAAGACTCAAACATGTCTTTCAATGCTGGGTTCATGATATGTCCAGTAGCACAGCTCTACAACCTCACCTCACACCTACCAACTTTTCTTCTTTATATTCAATGACCATGGTCAAAAACTTTCTGATTGTCTGAAAGTATTGGTTACACTGTACAACTTTGAATTGAGTTCTTATAAAGGCATCTTAAAAAGTTTTATCTCGGCCGGGCGCGGTGGCTCACGCCTGTAATCCCAGCACTTTGGGAGGCCGAGGCGGGCGGATCACCAGGTCAGGAGATCGAGACCATCCTAGCTAACACGGTGAAACCCCGTCTCTACTAAAAATACAAAAAATTACCGGGGTGTGGTGGCGGGTGCCTGTAGTCCCAGCTACTGGGAGGCTGAGGCAGGAGAATGGCGTGAACCCGGGAGGCGGAGCTTGCAGTGAGCTGAGATCTCGCCACTGCACTCCAGCCTGGGTGACAGACCGAGACTCTGTCTCAAAAAAAAAAAAAAAAAAAGTTGTATCTCATATTTTATCTTGATGTTTCCTAATACTGACATTCTCAAAAATATTGGCCTTGAGACTTTTATTGTTCATTAAGTTATGGAAATTTTTCTTTGTCTCCTAAGGGAAAAATTACTTGCCCGTAATTGTTGAATTGTTCATTAGACTTTAGATGACTGGATGATTGTAGAAGGAATGTAACTTTTTTACCTCTAGTCGAGTAAAATATCTGCAATGGTCTTTCTGTTGATGCTTTTTTACATGCCTTAACTCATTTTTTGCTGTAGCTGTTATAACATGTTACTCGTCAAAAATCATAACATGATTCCAAATGAGAAAATGAATTATTGCTAAAGCAATGCCGATTTTTATTTTCTACGAACAACTTTGCTCTCATAAATATCCACCAACTAGTTCCCTTTGGCCAATTTTCCTGACATTGTCCTACTCCAGGCTCAGGCCACCAAATCAGATAAGAGCTTCTGGGAACTATCATGGTGATTTCCTTATCCAAATTAATTAAGACAATCTTAAATGCCTGGGTAGTCACACTAAGGGGCTCACGTTGCTCTTTTACTCACAACTGAGGTTATGGAAAGGATTAGCTGCAAATGGCATATTTCACTTTTTTCCAGTGTGCATCAGCACTGTAATTATTTTATTTGTCAAGCTCAAAATACAGTTACGTTTTATAAGAAAAGAACAACAACAATTTTTGTCACCCTTCTTAATTACGTAAAAATATTAAATCTGAAATTATTTGGAGATATGTTTTTACCATCAGTATGTATATATAGCTTAATAACATCTAGGCACAAAACCTGATAGATTTACTATATGGAAAATATATTTAAAGCACTTCATCCTCATATTAGGATTATATTTTCCATTTACAATAACAGGAACTTTACAGGCCAAATACTAACAGATTCAGCAATAATTTTCTTTTCTGAAATTCAGCTGGAGCTGCAGAATATAAGAACAAGACTTTGAAAATAAATTGACTATAAATGTACAGACATTGAAATAATATGGATAGATACTCTGTTCATAGTTCTCAGCAACATGAGATCTACAAATCAAAGAGCTAGTTTCACCCTTTCTGGATAAATTGTAATGGGTAGGCTCATGAACCTTCTGCTATTTCAGTGGCTGCCACTTGCAAAATGTTCACAGTATATTAGATGTTATTGCCCTTGACTATTCCAAAGCATTAATTGAACATCTCGAGACTTTATGGAAGGATAGAAAAAAAAATCTAATGAGTTAATCCGGGGAACCATGCCATAATTTCTAATGTGGATATAAGCTTTATCATAAAGAATCTTTAAAAAACAAAAATACAAAATCAAGGCTAGAATCCTGCTGGAAGAGACCACGCTATGCCCTGAACGAACTGCAGTAAAGCATCAAGCTCTACAGATCTAATGCCCAATTCGAAATTCTGTTAGTCTAACTACTTAAACAGTAATATTAATTACAATTTTCTCCCTTGTTTCAGGTTGTTCCTACCTATCTACAGTGTAAGGTGTGAAATGCTTTCTCTCATACATTTGTTTAATATATACAATTGCTGCCCTAGCATTCATTTTTAGGTCTGACATACGTTGTTTGAGACCCGGTGGCACACCTTTGGCCTAATTAAAACTGTTTCTCCCTATGTGGTTATGATAAAGGCCACTCTTTACTTATCCCAGTGACACAAAACCCAACTGTGAGACAAAGCGGCAAACGTAAGAAGCCATGTTTGCTCATTTCGGCTTGTACCCCTGACTCTGTGATGAAATGCAGCTCTCTGGAGGAATGCCTTGAAGGCAAAATAGCATATAGCACATGGCACCCCACATTGCTTCCTTGAATCACTATATTCCTTTGACAGCTAACCGTAGTGCTTGCCTTTTCCTTCACATAAGATGATGTCTGATGGGATTAATGATTATGTTTCTCTAATCTATAACCAAAGTGTCTTACAGTGTGTTGTAAGAATCTATAATGTACTCTTCCAAACCTTGATGTGATTCTGCTTCAACGTAACTTCTGAGCAAATTTGGTGTGATTTTGAACTCCCACTACCTATATATAAGCAGCGAGCTGAAATACCGATACCCTGTGCCAGAGCAGTCTGACAGAACAGCCCCCAGGCTACAGGCCTTGGTCCATAGTTATCAGAAGACTTCTGAATAAAAAACTAACTGTAATTCTTTGACCGCTTGGTTTTCTTTCCTTTAGTTAACAGAACACACCCCACAGCTGCTGCCATGATAAAATTTAATGATCAACACCACGGTCATGTAAATAACTTGATCTCTTCCCGTGTGTGTGTGTGTGTGTGTGTGTGTATGTGTGTTTTAAATAGTGAATCCACAACCCCCGATAGGAAACCTAACGGATATTTTCCAAGGACCTGTATTAAAACATAGTCCCAATGGTTTTTTCTCTTGTTCTCTCTCCCTCCTCACACACTAATTGAGCTCTCCACCACCCTCTGTTTTATGCATTTTTATTTCACCTACTCATTGTGTCTGACCTGACTGACACACACACCAAACCTAACTTTCCCCTCTTGAGCGTGGTTATCTTGGCTTGTGGCCACTCTCAACAGAGAGATAACAAGACCAACTCCAAACAGAAATCATAACACCTTACATACATGAATCTGTTGGAATGAAACAATGAAACCTTGAACTTTATGAACACTGATATGTTAAGCCCACACCTTAAAAGTTGAGTGTTACTGTCTAAATGCCATTTCAAGTGATTTCTAGCTCACTTCACCAAATGGTGAATAAAAAATACCTCCAGGCAAGTAATACTCAACCTGCCTCTGTTTAGTTAGGAGGTGTAGCTTTGGGCTATGCTTGTTTCCTCCGTACTCATATGCTCCCTTCCAAATGTTGTTTGACAACATTTTATGAATGAGATTTAGCCTTAAATCTTTCCATGCCTTTCCACGCTTTTCCTCCATGTCCAAAATTATAAGGAAACTTAGGAGCAAAGACAAAAAAAACTAAATTTTTCAGGCACAGTAATTATAAAGGTAACTACATTTTCCTTGTGGAAGACCTAATGAAATTTCCTTAGAAGTTAAATACAAACTTAATTAAATATATTATACAGGTTGAGCATTCCAAATCTGAACATTCAAAATCAGAGATGCTCCAAAATCTGAAACTATTTGAGCACCGACACGATGACACAAGTGGAAAATTCCACACATATGTACTTAACACAAACTTTGTTTCTTGTATAAAATTGTTTTTAAATATTGCATAAAATTACATGTATAAGGTGAATATAAAACATAAATAGTTTTCATCTAGACTTGGTGCTATCTTCAAGCTCCAAGATATTGAGTATAGATCTATCTATCTATCTATCTATCTATCTATCTATCTATCTATCTATCTATCTATCTATCTATCATCCATCTAGCTAGCTAGCTATCATCTATCTATCTCTTCCAAAATCTGAGAAACAATATGAAATGCAAAACATATCTGGTCCAAGCATTTCAGATTAAGGAAACTCAACCTGCATAGCATGAAGCCTCAGTAATTTTACTGATCATCTCTGCTACACCAAAAAAGGAAACCTGTCTAATAATCATAGCTGAAATCACATAGAAATAGCAAAAAGCGACTGTCTAGAATATGACACTTACCATACTGTTCCTCCTTGATTTTTCTTTTTAGGGTAACTAGATTATGACTAAAGAGAAAGCAACTAACTCTCCAAAGTAAAGAGAATTTTTCAATCCAGAGTAAAGATTTTGTTTATAATAGAGAGAATAAGGTGGACCCTTGATAGAAAAAGAAAATAAAGGTTGAGCTTTTCCATGCTTTTCCTCTATGTCCAAAGGTCTGAATTTTTTCTTGAATTCTAAAGTCTTAAAAACCATTTTATTCTCACAAGTATTAAAACAATATATGAAGTAACCATTTCTTTCATACATGTTGAGTCTTCCCTGCCATGGCTTACAGCATGAGAAAGGAGGAGAACGGCTTCATGATAGATCATGCAGCCTTCCTGCATGCAATATGTATACCAATGGCATGGCTGAGGGAGTGTTTTCCTTAATGTTCTGAGTATTATCTTACAACCATAGAACCTCTGTTCGTCACCACTGAGTGATATACGAATATTTAGACTCCTATTCCAGACAACTGCTCCTAGATTATTAGGTTATTTAATAATGGCATAATAGCTTTAAGGACAATGTTTATAGTTATATGGTACTGGGGATGTGATACCATCATTATATACATATTCAAGGACAAGGAAATCCACAAAATTTTAAGAAGACATTGTAATTCATCAGTATATACCAGAGACTGGTCTCCCTCTTCCATTATGGGTGCAGTCTTCTCACCCTGCATCCAACTCTATTAAATAGCTAAAAAAATTAAAATGTTTGGACAGAACAATTTTAACATCGTGTGATGGTTAATTTTATGTGTCAACTTGACTGGGCCAAAGGATACTCAGATATTTGGTCAAATATTTTTTAAGTATGACTGGGAGGATGTTTTGTGGGGAGATTAATATCTGAGTCAGTAGACTAGTAAAACAGACTGCCCTTTTGAGTGTGGGTGAGTCTTACCCAATCAGTTGAAAGGCTGAGTAGAACAAAACACCTGACACTTCTGTGAGTGAGAAGGGATTCCTCCAGCCTCACTGCTTTTGTTAGTGACATCACTTTTTTCTTACCTTTCAATTTGAGTTAAGGTCACCTCTTCTTGAGTCTCAAATTTACCAGTTTTCAGACTGGAACTCACACCATTAAGTCTCCTGGTTCTCAGATCTTTTCCCTGGATCTCCAGCTTGCTGACTTCAGATCCTGGGACTTCTCAGTCCTTAGAATTGTGTGAGCCAATTGCTTTTGATAAATATATTTTATTAAAGCAACAGGAAAAGGAGTCATTATACCAAAAAAGATACTTGCACACTCATGTTTAAAGCAGCACAATTTGCAATTGCAAAAATGTGGAACCGATTCAAATACTCATCAATCAACAAGGGGATAAAAAACTGTGAGAGAGAGAGAGAGATATATATATAAAATGCATATATGTGTATATGTGTATATATGTGAACACACACATATATATAACGGAACACTACTCAGCCATAAAAAGGAATGAATTAATGGTATTTACAGCAACCTGGATGGGATTGCATACTCCTATTCTAAGTGAAGTAGCTCAGAAATGGAATACCAAACATAGTATGTTCTCACTCATAAGTGTGAGCTAAACAATGAGGATGTAAAGGCATAAGAATGAAACAATGAACTCAGGGGTAAAGATGGGAAGGGGGTGAGGGATAAAAGACTACAAATTGGGTTCAGTCTATACTGCTTGGGTGATGGGTGCACCAAAATCTCACAAATCACCACTAAAGAAATTACTCATGTAAATAAAGAAATTACTTATGTAACCAAATGCCACCTGTTCCCTAAAGACCTATGGAAATAATATTTAAGTTGTATATGATAGCCCTTCAAAGAAACACAACCAACAGATATATATGTATATACACACATATGGGTACACATGCGCATGTATGTATACATATATATATATTTCTTTGAATAACCCTGACTCTTACTGACACACACGGCCACATTGACAAATCCAATTAATTGAAGGAGTTTAACATTTGCTCAACATTTTGAGCATATGGAAAAAATATTATCAGTTTTGAAACAACCATTTACATTTTAAAATGTTTCCATTTTGCTTTCATTCCTATAGTCTCATCTAGTTCTCTTTCTCACTGACAGTCCACTAAAATAAGGTCGTGGAAATGTAGTATAATTTAAGAATTTTAGATTGGGCATCGGAATATCTGTACCTGAACATAGAATTTATCTATTAGTAATATGTAAACTTGAACAATTCATTTCTCCTTCCAGATATTACATTTGTCATCTTTAAATTGAAGACATTTGTGTGTTTTTATGGTAGTACTGTAAGAATTGAGAATGAAAATATAGTTTTTTAGTAAATTATACAATATCATCTGATGTAAGTTTACTGTGCTCATAATAGTAACAGTAATGTTATTATTGGTCTTTTCCCTAAAACATGTAAAATCCAAATATATAAAATAATTTTACTTTTTCAAGTGTAATGGAGAAATATGCCATACTATTCTGTAGTCTGATACCATTTTCCTTTCCCTCTTGAATTATACTTGGTATGGTTTTTAATTCAATCCATCCTAAGCTCAGTTTAAATGATACATTCATAATAGTTTATCATAATTAATTCTTCAGCCATATGTCATGCAAAATTTAAAGCAAAATTTAAAGAAAAATTGAAGCAAAATTGAAGCAAATTTAAAGCAAAATTGAAGAAGGAAAAGAAAAATTTTTATAACTTAATTTTGTCGTTCATCATCACGTCTCCTACAGAAATAAAGCTAAAAAATATTGATGAATATTTTTTCAAAGATGCAAAAGAGAAAATTTAAATAAAATATGTGCCTTCTGTGGCTCAAATAATAAAAATACAATGGAAATTCATTTATAGAATTCATAGTCGACACAAGTATGCAATGTCAAGTTTTGCTTGATATAAAAATCTATACAGATAAAGGTTCTGCTCCGAAAACACTGCGTTAGGTCTTTATAATACATTAGATTTAACTTTCCTCTCTTGATGAGGGAAAAAATTACTATTAGGCACTAACAATGTGCTAAATTCTAATGCAATCTCCATAATAGGTTATTATTTTTATCGTTAAAAGAACACTACAAATAGGTAACACTGCACTCTTTAACAGAAAGGAAAATGAGGATAAAGAGGTTAGACACTTACCATGGTAGTAAGAGGATTGCTTGAATCTGCTTTGTCCAGATCACAGGCTTAATTAAAATCTGTACGGTTAGCAGTTGCTAAACTCCTATCTATTTCCTTTCAGTGGCCTCAGATCCTTCCCTCATTTGCCACATTCAGACATTTCACAAATTCAGATCTCCATTGCCTTACTCTGGGATTACTGCCCGAGTTTCCCAGTTGACTTCCACACTGGCAGTTTTTCAGCAGTTACTCTTACCCTCTGTGCAGAAGCTATCATCAACAACAGAACAGAAATAATAAGCCCCAACAACCAGAGAGGCAAAGGACAGTAGACAGCCTGGGGAGACCAACTTATGTATTAGCAAGAGCAGTTTTCTCACTTGGAGTCACATTCTCCTGTGCTGTTCACCCCCTTTGCTCTTCTGTTCCAGCTCTGTAGCTGACAAGGACCTTTTCTTAAAACACCTGTCCCTCCTTTCTTCACTTTGCTTCCTTCACTGATTTTAATGACTACACTCTGTGGATTTTTATTGCTTTTAAAAGAAAGTTTTATTTGTTTTTTTTTAATAAAGTCATACACCATTTGTGAAATCAGAATAAAATATCAGAGGACAAGCAGCAAATTGAGAACATAAGCCTTGGAGGCAGTAAAATTTAGGCACACAATACAGATTTGATCAATATCTCAGACAAGTTAACAAAATCGTTAGGCCTCAGATCTCTCATATATGAAATTAGGGAAATAGCTATATTTTGTGTTAAGATACTATGAGAAAATGTGGAAATTTTCTCAGCATGCAGAAGAAATTTAATATATAAAAGCATTTCCCCTGTTCCCTGTCTTCCACCTTCTATCAACTGGTCAGTTTAATAATATGAATCTTACTATCTATTTTTGATAGATAGGAAGATAGATGATATAGATAGATGATAGATAGAAGATAGATAGATAGATAGATAGATAGATAGATAGATAGATAGATAGATAGATAGACACAGATGATAGGTAGACAGATAATTTTAATGAAACAGGTTTAAGTTGCTAAGCCACAGGGTTATGGATTTAGGCAAAAAATACCAAGCTCAATAAATGATTTTGAACAGTGTTTTCATACTAATTGTAAAGAAGGTAAGAGTGATCAGAAAAAAATACCAAGAAGATGTAAGAGAGAGCAAAATATTAACACGATAATAGGATACCTCCTTTAAGTGTATAATTTCTAGTGTTCCTAGAAAGAAATTTGTCTTATGTTACATTGTATCAACATATATCCAATAGAGCATGAAATTGCTTCTCTGCATCTTCACTTTTTTACCTTTCCCCAAAGCTCTCATCATGTCCAGATATGTTTTATAGTGAAAACTCTCTGATAAGAAGAGAGACAATTACAGAAAACCCTAGACCCATTTCCCTCTGGCCACCTTTCCAGTGGCTAGAAAAAAAGTGAATTATTATTCCTGTGCATTAGGCTAACAAAAACTATTATCTGATATTTATAATTTTATATACTAGTAAAACTGTAGTTTTATTATGAGGTGCTTTGTGAGTATGATAAATAAGTGGTTTCTTTATCATGAATAGATTAAATTAGCTTACTAATGTTATAAAAATGTAATATTCTTAACTAGACATTCGTAATGAGAAGTTATCTCTTTTAAAACTATGAAATATTTCCTACCTATGTAGTAATGAACAAAACATATTACTTTAATAACATCCAAATTGGTAAAAAAAAAAACAGTTATCATATATATTAATAAAAGTATATTGATATATCATGAGAAAGAAATCAGAGTGAGTTTGGAAAATGTCTTACCCACTATGAATTTATTCAATATTAAAATATATGGGTTTGAATTAGTGACAAAACATTTCCTTTTACAATTGCATAACAAATTGTATAATTGTTTAATAAACCCATGACCATAAAACATTTTATATTTTTTAGAATACTTGCAAGTGTATTTAAAAAGTAGCAGTTCACGCCAACAAACATTGGGCAATTTGGGAAAATCTGTGTTATTCATTCATTTATTCTCTTCTCTTGGCTTTTGGCATGTGTAGTTGCAGGTGTTGAGCTGGACAGGTACACGTTTCTCAGTTTGAAGATGAGTGCTAGAAGTCTATGATTCCTTCAGTTCCGTGGATCTTTGACTTTGTTGCCACTTTTATGATACAGGCTGACTTCGCGGATCTGAATCGCTGAAGCAGATTTTATATAACCATCTTCACTGGTGACTAATTCATGACTAAACTGTAAATGGTTTGATAATGTTCTCTGTAGAAAAGTAGCAACTGCCAGCTCATTCTCTCATTAGCATGCTATTCCAGCAAGAGAAAGACACCTCCATTAAATCTTTAAGTGGAATATATACGTCTTGAAGATTGAAATCACTAATTTTGTTTGGTCAAAACATCTACCATAGATCATTGGCCTTAGTAGGTGCTTAGTAACTGTTTTTGTGTTACAGTTCCTCAATATCACTTTTATTGTGGTTTGGCATTAATAGAGGTGATCTTCAGACAGATTTGTATTATTGCACACACTCTCTGAGTGGGCCAATGTGCACAGCAAAACCACTTAGAACATTATTTTGACTTTAGGATACCCAAAAATGCAAAGGCAACAGAATTTTTAAGATTCAAAGAAATAAATAGGATCTGACATAATTCAAAATATAGCTAGAATTTGAAAAAGACAGGGCAATGCATTTTTTAAAAATTGAGTAAGGCCAACGGTGGCAAACCTGGGAGACTTTTTATGCTCTTGTGGAATGGTTGATCCTCTAAATGTTCCATCTAGTATCTAAGCCCACCTGCTCACAAAAAGGAAAATTTTAAGTTTTAGTCACTTGTCTTTTGGGAAAGATTATATAATTGTACCATGATATCTTTCATATATCACAAATCGGAGGCAGTGAACATGTGGGAAATGAATTTGGAAAGCCCTATAAAACTTAATTTAAATTTTTGTTAAGTATCTTAAGTTCCTGAATCTGAATTGTTATCTGTACAGTGAGAATTATTATATATCTCAGCCATGATTATGGTAAGCATTATGCAGAATGTCTCTGGAAAATTTTTATAAGCTATAAAGAATTTGTAGCCTTATATATTATAAATGTGAAAAAATAATATATACATGATACAATGCTGATAACGATCATGAAACAATGAGATGAGACTAGAGAAGAACTTTATATGAATATATGTGTCAACACATACTCAAAATTAAGTCTGCATAGTATTCCGTGGTATATATGTGCCATATTTTCTTTATCCAGTCTATCATTGATGGTTATTCGGGTTGGTTCCAAGTCTTTGCTACTGTGAACAGTGCTGCAATAAACATATGTGTGATTGTGTCTTTATAGTAGAATGATTCATAATCCTTTGGGTATATACCCAGTAATGGGATTGCTGAGTCAAAAGGATGAGTTCATGTCCTTTGCAGGGACATGGATGAAGCTGGAAACCATCATTCTCAAAAAACTAACACAGGAACAGAAAACCAAACACCGTGTCATTTCAGTCATAAATGTGGTTGAACAATGAGACACATGGACACAGAGAGGGGAACATCACACGCCGGGGACTGTTGGGGGATACGGGGCTAGGGGAGTGATAGCATTGGAGAAATACCAAATGTAGATGATCGGTACAATGAGCCACCATGGTACGTGTATACCTATGTAACAAACCTGCACATACTGCACATGTATCCCAGAACTTAAAGTATAATAAAATAATTTTTAAAAGACCTGTTACAATTTAAAAAAACATGTCAAAAGATTTACCTTGGATATGGCTTAACTTTACCTTCTTTCCATCAATCTCCAACTGCTGAAGAATTGAATTTAGTAAAGTATATGTTACAGTTTGAATGGCACATAAATGCTGTATCAATTGCTATTCTCTAGTAGCAGCTTTATTTAAAAGAATATTGAAATAAGTGTTTTGGAAGGAGAAGTTTAAAGGAAGTAATTTTGGAACATGAACATTGGGAAAAGAAGGCAGGCTTTGGATCCAGCTCAGCTGGGTGGAAACTTCACCCAGCCACGGCATAATTGATTTTCCTAGGGCTGGGTACTTAAACTGTCTTTTCCTAAAACTCAGCTTCCTTACCGATTGTAAAGTCATATTTTTACAGGGGTAATTTTAATATCTCATGGAGTTAGTGTGAGGATTTTATAGAAAAATATATTTCTTTCTTATTCAGCGATATTTATTGAGTCTCTACCATGTCCTAGATGCTAATTCCCAAATAATATTGATAAGAACCTCTAGATGGGGATTTCATGTCTGTCTGGTGCTGTCATTCATTTTTAACAAACATGTATTACTTGTATCTCTCTCTCTCTCTCTCTCTCTCTCTCTCTCATTTTCAGATGGGGTCTCACTCCGTTGCCCAGGCTAGAGTGTAGTGGTGCAATCTCGGCTCACTGCAACCTCCACCTTCCAGGTTCAAGCAATTCTCCTACCTCAGCCTCCCGAGGACAGGCATGCACCATCATTTTTGTATTTTTCATAGAGACAGGGTTTCACCATTTTGCCAGGCTGGTCTCGGACTCCTTACCTCAGGTGATCTGCCTGCCTTGGTCTCCCAAAGTGCTAGAATTACAGGCATGAACCATTGTACTCAGCCCATAATTCCCTTTATTTACCACAAGAAACATAATAATAATTTTGAATGTGACACGACTGATCCTATATATTTCAGGATATGTTCTCATGTAGGAGCTACATAGATCCATCAGGTTCGTGGTAATTTGGATGTCATTATTACCCTTGTTTAGTAAAGAATAATGTATAATCTTAGCTTTATCCAAAAGGAGTACATTTTGAACTTGCATTTAATTTGTACACGTAGCCCTCAGAAACCTCAGGGTACCTAGTAGAAGAAGTTTTGATGTTTGTCTCCTAGAGAATTAGCTCTTCACTCACTCATACTTAAATTGTAGCATAGAGTCAAGTGGCATTTCCACCTTTCAGGACTTTCAAAATTTAGGTGTACTTACGTTATTGTAATTGAAGGGAAGTATAGGAATGTCTAACTTAAAGTAACCACCTGGATAAAACAAGAAATCAAAAGTAATCTTTTAAAGCAAATATCTGGTCATTCAAGGCTACTCTGTCATATGGTGAATGCCAGTCTTTACGTGGGTGAGGTGACGCAGGAGAGAGATTTCAAAGGCTTTCTTGAATTTGTCAGCAGAATTTTACTTTAATTCTATTTGCATTTTAAGTTTCTGCAATACGAGTCCCTTCACTAACTGAAATGCTTGTAGAAGCATTACCATCATCTTCCCTCCTTTAATGCAGATCTGTGTGAGAAGTCAAGTGCATGGCGAAAATGAAATAACAAAGGAATGAAAAATTTTTTATACATTAATGTATGGGCCCTTAGGATCAAATGGGTTTAATACACAGGCTTGTTCTTAAAAGTACTAATGAATGTGTCAGGATTTGACTTTTTGTGCTTACATTTTCTAAGCACCTACTTGCTACACCATCAGACATTTTGTACAGTCTATTAGGTTTCTACTGAAATTACTGGCCCCTTCCAGTACTGCCTCCTGAGATGACTATATACTACTTTGATGGGGAATTTAGGAATTCCAAAACTTTTTAGTAATACATTTAGAGACAATTTGAGTTACTCCCAACAGATGGCTAATTACATCTATTGTGGGGTGATTTAGCTCTTGGAGGCAATCTTATTACCCAGTTCTTGCTTGTAGACAGGACAGCTAACTGTATCTATGATGTTGCACTATATTTGGAAGAAGCGTTAGGGATCATCTCCAACTCCCTCACTATGAAGATGTAAGAACTTACTTTGATAGAGTAACTGGGTAAATCACTTACGAAAGTGACTAACGAAAATAACTTAACAAACTCTAACTTGGGGACTAAGCAGGCAAAACAATGTGCTTTTTTGCATTGAAGGGGGTTGTTTTTTTTAAGTTGCTTGGAATAAGGTTAAGAAACAACATACCTAATAATCTATTTGAAAAGGTAAAATGTGATACATGCACTAATGGAAAAAGAGAAAGGACAATGGGAAAATACAGCATTGTTTGGTAAAAGCAGTGATGTTTAATCCAAATCTTGAAGAGTAGGTAAGATTTTGATACAAAAAGATTAAGAGGACATGATAATTTTTTGGAAGGAAGGAGGAAATTACGTTAGCCAAGGCATACGGGGCTTTCATGATGGAAGCAAAAAGCATGTTGAGTTCAGAGTAGTGACAGATCCAGCACTAAAACCAGGTTGAGCTATAGGAAAAGTTCCAGACAAAATAAATTGGATTTTATTTTATAAGGAATTGGAAGTCATTGAAAATATTATCAAAATAAAGGAATAACATGTTCAGAGCTTTATTTTGGAAAGATAACTCATCTGCAAAAATATTGCCATCACATACACACGAAATAGATGTGGATTATATGGGTAAGGGTCTGAGGCTGTTTATGACAAAATGAGAGATATCTTTGAAAATTTATGTTCGCTATAAAATGTCTCCCAATATGTTGCAATATGTATCAAATATGCCTTTCATTTCTTAATATTTAGTTTTTCAAATGCCTTATTTATTGCTCAATATCATGTTCCTTTCATGTCACGTAGAAGCACATATTTATCTTCTGCCTTCATTTAAACTTTGGTTAAAACCTTTCAGACTTCCTTGCTTAGTTTTAGAATAAGAAATTAAAGTCATATTAAAAATTCTATAAGGATATTAGTAGTAATAACAATTATACGCAGCAGAAATAGTTATAATTGTGTGTGCTTGTAAGTCAGCATAGAAATATGCTTTATATGCAGCATGTAAATTGTACCCCATATTGATAGTATCATATAAATATTACGATTGTCTTCATTTTACCCAGTGAGTACCCTAGGGCTTAGAAACTACTAAAATAGTCCGAGCACCCAAGGACAGTAAGAATGTATCTGGCAATTTAAGATTAAATGGTTAAAATCTGATTTTAACTTTTTAAACTGATTAAAATGGAGAAACTCATTTTAAGATTTCTCAAAATAAGGGAAAAAATACTATAATGGTCTATCAAAATTCCATTACTAGGAAATGATTATATTTTGGGGGCAAATTTTATTTACACCCCCATTCACACGCATGAAGAGCTTTGAATCTGTGTTCCATATACAAATGTATCTTCTCTGTAATATAACGTTTTCTTGGGGTTTCCTGAAATAAAGTTATAATTACAGTTTCTATTTACTTTTTGATAAAGAAACATGAAAATTAATTTCATCTATTAATAAAAGATGATTTTTTTTCCTCTAGACCCAGGGAGGGTCTTAAGAGCATAAGAGACTTATGAGCAAGTTTTACTCTTACATTTCAAGGCCACAAGTTCCAAAACATGACGATAGCCTATTAGGAAAGAGAAAAGTGATATGCAAAGTCACCTGCCTCCTGAAAGAATTATCTTTAAGGTACCTTCTAAAGAAAGAGCAAGCAATTTGGAAGGACATGCAGTACAAGCAACCTCCTTAATTGTGCCCAAACCATTGGTCCTTGTTTTATATACTCAATAAGATGCTGCCCATGCAAAAGAAAAATCCTAGTTAGACAGAAACAATAAGATCTGGTAACTGATAGTATAACATTGTGTACGTGATAGCCAAAATGATTTATTTTGTAAGGCAAATATTATCATATAAATTCTCTTATTAAAACTCTACCAGTGTTTTGTTTTGCTGTAATGCATAGCAATTATTTCTACCAACACTAGACTAATAGCAAGAGAAGGGGGAGAGATTTTTCACATGAAAGATTGCTGCTGCTCTTAGAATAAAAGAAATAGCTTGTAAACAGAATACCGAGACTTATGTGGTCTGCCAGGTCTCTCTAGACTCAGGCTACCATGCTGTCCACACTGGCTAATTGTAGTCCTTCCCAACATTGACAGAAAGATCTATAGTTGTTTTGGATAACTGAATTTTATGTATCTATTTAGTATCCATGTAAAGACACCAATAAAACCAGCTTGAATATATAAGTCAGAGTTTCAAAAGAGAGGTCACTATATGGAGCCAGAATTTGGCAGTAGTTGACAGAAACATAATATTTAAAGCCATGAAACCAAATGAGATAACCAAGGAAGAGAATATAGAAAAAGAGAAGAGGACCAAGGATCAAGCTCTGAGGTTTTATTATGAGAAGAGATTGGAAAGAAGAGGAGTTGGCAAAGGAAACTGAAAGTGAGTCAGTAGCTGAACCAAGAGAGTGGTGCTCTGTGTATTAAGGGAACAAACTGTAACTAGGAGGAGAGACCCAGAGTGGTAGCTCAGTTCTGCTGAAAAGTCATAAGTAAAATGAGGTCTGAGAAGAGGTTATACGATTTAACAATGGAGAATGAGGATTCATGAGTGGCATTATAAAAAGTGGGATGTTGGAGCAAAAACTGGACTGGAATGTTTTTAAGAAATAATATATTTAACAGACAACGAGATAGTGAATAGAAACCCATAATTTTAACATTAAGCTATCATCAAAAATTAGATTTTGTTGCAATTTATTACTAAGAGCAATAAACAGATAAAGGGCAATAAATGGATATGTTTTTATAATTGCCTGATTATTTTCTGAAAATGATTATTTCCAGAGGTGAAGTTACTGCGTGAAAAAGTCTAAATATTTTTTAAAAAATGTTTCTTATTGCCCATTCTTATGGTGCTGGAAAAAAAATTGTTGCCTCATCTTTTTGACTGTTAGAGTATTCCTATTTTCTGTATTATTTGGATAGAACTTACCCAATATTTTAATTAAAAATAGTAACAAGTCGTATTTTATATATAAAAATGTGTCTTCTGTTTTACTATTAGATATGGAACTAGCTACTAGATTGCCCATGTTTTTTATCATGAAATCAATAATGTGTTCATCATAAACAATGTGACAATTGTAAAAAAAAAATGGCAAAAAATAAAAGTCCCCATTTACTGAGACTCTTTTATATATTTTTATAAATTGTTGCAGTTTTCATCATAACAATTGTAGATTCCAGATAGTTCTTTTGAAGAACGTGTGCTCTAAATGTGTGGTGTTTTGTTGCTTAGTGTTTTGTTAGTACTTATTTTGTCCATGGCCTATCTAGTGAGAGAGCCATTATTTGATTTTCATTTTATAATTAGCACTTTTCCATATGCTGCCTCACAAAAATGAGTGGGTCAGACACAGGACAAGATTTCAAGCAGTTCTTCACACATATCTGCTGAAAACTAACTAAATCAGAATGAAATACCTCTGTCTTTTATCATTTGTCAGGATTTCTTCAACCTAATTTTATCAGTAAGTCTTTCTTATTGTTCTATAGAGCATAATAACGTTCTGGGTTTTTTTAAAGAACAGTTTTAATTATCCCTATATTTATTATGAAGTCCTATTATTCAGAGCAAGAATTGGCAAACTATGGCCTGTTGGTCAATTCTGCAGTCACTTGTTTACAAAAAGTTTGCAGAAAGGGTTTTATTGGAATTAAGCCATGCTTATGCAATTAAATATTGTCTGTGGCTGCTTTTGCACAACAGTAGAACTGCAACGTTGCAACAGTTTTTATGGCCGAAGAAGCCTAAAATATGTACTATCTGTCACTTTACATGAAAAAAAAAATAGTTACAATCTCATTTAGAGCAGTAGTTCTCAATTTTTTTTCCTTTGCTGTCTTAAAAATAATTGAAGATATCAAAGATCTCTTTTTTATGAGTTGTGCCTACAAATATTTGCTGTATTCGAAATTAAATTTGAGAAATTTAAAATAACATATTAATTTCTTTAAAATAACGCATTTACTCATGACATGTTAACATAAATTATACTTTCTCTGAATCATAATTATATCTTCCAAAATAAATTGATGTAGTGACATGAGTGTTTTACATTCTTTGCAAATCTCCTTAATGACTGGCATAATAAAATACAATATTCTCATATCTGCTTCTGCATTCAATTTGTTGTTATTTGATGTTTTGTTTGAAGTAGATAAAGAGAATACAGCCTCACATGGATATGTATTTGGAAAATGAGGAGTATCATAATGGCATTTCAGCTAACTGAGGATACTAAACAAGTTGTAGTTTCATAAACGTTAGTTGCACTGAAGGCTCTGAGACACTATCAATCAACTTTTCTCAAACTCTGTTACATTCCACTTACACTTTGAATAGATACTCTACTTATGCACGATTTTGTAATATCTTTTCAGTATATAATGCCAAAAATACACAGTTTTTAAAACCACCAATCTCATCAGAAAGACTACATGCATTGAAACACCAGTTAACTCAAAATAAAGAATATAAGATTTCCATTATTCTAATACTTAAAAGCTCATGTTGTGTTATTGTCAGAAATGCTGTGAGATGTTTTTTGTTGTTGTTGTTGCTGGGTTTTTGTTGTTGTTGTTGTTTTGTTTTGTTTTTCCAATGACTGACTTCACTGATTTGGGGAAAAAATGTCTACTTATTACCCAAGTCACAATAACCATGGTTTAGCTATCAATTGTTCTTTCAAGTAAAAATGTTGCTCCATTTATAAATGCCGTTAGTTCAGCCAACAACAGGAACAATTGCACAGCTGTTTTTTCCTAGTGTCAACCACGTACTTTCATATGCAAGAGAAGTCCTTGCATTTTGTTACACAGGACATTAAAAAGACACTCAGGAGTTTGTGAACCACACTATGAGAATTGATCATCTAGTTAATTGTTTATTTTGTTCCTTGTCACTTTCGCCATTTATGAGTTCTAAGGATGACTTTGGCACCTTTTAAATTCAGGTAGAAAAAACTCATCACATACACGAGATATCACAGAGAAATTTTTCTCATTCTTGGTGCACAGGTGCCTTGTGTGTCATGGTCCTGCAAGTTCTGACTCCCAGCAATCTGGAAACCGCTCTATAAAATCTGTATTTCTTCCAGATATTTTGGTAGATTTCTCTGGTCACTTGTTTGGAAGTAAGAAGAAAGGTTAGCTAGTACATAACATTGGAGCAACCCAGACAAACTGCTTGAAGCTTCATTGCCTCCTCAGTAAACTAGAGGTATGATTGTGCTGTGCTTGTCTCACAAAATACTGAGATAACAGTTTAGATTATCTATCTCCTCCTCCCCAGCTTTATTTGTGTTTAATTGACAAATAAACTCTTTATTATTATTGTTCATTTTTGTAGAGACAGGGTCTTTCTATGTTGTCTCAGCCTCCCAAAGTGCTAGGATTACAAGCGTGAGCCACCGCACTCAGCCAATACTGTACTTTTGGTCCACGGTTTGTTGAATCCACAGATACGGAACCTGAGGACATGAAGGGCCGAGGGTACTGACTGATCTCACATATAAGTTCCTGATGTCAGTGAGAAAACTTCGCTTTTCTCATCATTAAGTGGATGTTTGTTGTAGGTTTTAGTAAATATTATTGATCACATTGTGGATGTCCCCTCTCTTCCTAGGTAACTGAGAGTTTTTATACTGAATGGATCTTGATGTTGTCAAATGCTTTTTCTACATTTAATAATACAATCATATGACTATTCTTTTCTAGCTTATTGATATAACTTAATTAGTTAATTGATATTTATTTACAGTATTTTAATTAACAAATCATAAAGGTATAAACTGATGGGGGATAGTGTTTTTTTGTTTTTATACAATTTAGCTTTTCATTATTAGAAATAAACATCACCCATTTTTTTATATATATATCTCCTTACAGTCTTCTTGATAAGCTGACAACAGAGTCAAATGAGGCACAAATGTATATTAACTTCAGTGAAATGCTTACAAACAATAGCCTAAAACTTTTTATCTTGTCTCATTATTTTATAGTTAAATATAAAATTTATTGCAGGTTGATTATTTTTGTCCAAAATGCAAGATACTCAAATGTTAGTTAATACAAATAACTTTTATCTATTTTGATATCATGACTTATTAATTGTAGCTTGCAACTTCTCTAAGTTGTCCCCAAACGAAGTCTGTACCAATTTGCTATTTCACAAATTTCTGCATGTCATATATTTTATTACATAATAAATTTAAGGTAAATTAAACAGCACATTATTAACTAAATAGAAAAAGAAGTCAAAATAGCATTATTCAAGTTTGTATTTAAATGAAATCAATAATTTTTCATGATTTACCTAAAATCAAGCAATTTAACTTTCCATTTCTTATATACTATAAAATTTTTAAATAACTAAATACCATGATAGTTTGCAAAAATTTTACTATACAAGTCAAAACAGGTGAAACCTTTAAAGAAGCCAGGAAAAAAAAAATGTGTCAGTCATCATTTGTATCCATTTTAAAGGGAATGTTGCCATTCTTGAATGGATGACTGGTAAACTGGATAATATGAGGTCTTCTCAGTCGCAGAAGGGAGATTAAAGGCCAATGGGATAGTATGTTGATTAGAATAAAATCTTATGAAACCATTCTTGCCATGCCTTGTCCTGTCTACATCATAGAAGCATCTTTTATAATTTCCTGTTCTAGTTCTCAGTGAAAATCAGTGATCCCTTCAAATAAATGTAAACTTAAATATGCTACATAAATCCCTATATTACTTATGTTCTCTTTGCTCTTTGAAGATATACATAGATATTTATATTATTTTGAAATACTAATCATAAATCAGTAGCTGTTGCCCAATAATATATGGGCATTATTTGAATCATCTTGTTTGGTGTGTTTATTCATGTTAAAGTTCTAACTTTATTATTAATTTATTTTGATTACAGTAAATATATTTTATATCTACTATTACATCCAAATGCAGCTAACAAGATTCAAAATGACTTAGATCAGCACCATTATTTTCCAACAATATTGATGTTGCTTGACTATTCCAACTGTTAATTACTTAATTCAATTATTATTGTAGATTTATGTTTGTTACATGAATACTTAGTGTAATGAAGTTTGGGCTTCTAGTGTACCCATCACCCAAATAGTGAACATTGTACCCAGTAGATAATTTATAGATATCTATTAATAGATAATAGATAATTTTTCAACCCTCATCCCCTTTCCCAACGTCTCCTCTTTTGTAGCCCTCAGTATCTATTATTTCCATCATGATGTCCATATGTACCCATTGTTTAGCTCCCAACTCTAAGTGAGAATATGTAGTATTTTATTTTTGGTTTCTGAGTTATTTCACTTAGGACAATAGCCTCTAGCTCCATCCATGTTTCTGCAAAGGACAGGAATTCATTATTTGTATGGCTGCATTGCATTCTATAGTGTACATGTATTACATTTTCTTTATCCAGTCAACCACTGATGGATGGTTAGGTTGATTCCATGACTTTGCTATTATGAATAGTGCTGTGATAAACATTGGAATGGAGGTCTCTCTTTTATATAATGATTCCCTTTCAATTGGGTAGATATTTAGTAGTGTGATTGCTGGATTGACTGGTACTTCTATTTTCAGTTCTTAAAGAAATCTCCATACTGTTTTCCATACATGATATATTAATTTACAAGCCCAACAACACTGTATAAGTGTTTCATTTTCTCTGCATCCAGAGTGATATTTTGATACATGTGTACAGTGTGGGATGATTAAATGAAACTAAATATCAACTAGTTATCATTAATAGGTTTTTCAAGTCAGTCAAATTTAGCATTTGGGGGTTGTTCTTAATTGATTTTTTAATGTGGAACCAGCTTTGCCTACTGCAATTTATAATTCTTTTTACATGTTGTTGGATTCAATTTGCTAAGATTTCATTGACAATTTTTGCACCTATGTTTATGGATGATATTGGTCTTTAGTTTTATTTTCTTGTGTCTTTGTCTGGTTTTGGTTTTAGGGTTACGTTGGTCCTATAAAATGGGTTGGCAAGTATTCCTTCTGCCTCAATTTTCTGCAAGAGGTTATAGAGAACTGGCATAATTTCTTCCCAGATTGTTTGGTAGAATCTATCAGTGAATGCCTCTGGGTCTGGTGCTTTCTATTTTGTAACACTATTAATTATTGATTTAATTCCTGTAATAGATATAGAGCTATTCAGATTATCTATTTATTTTGTGTGAGTTTTGGAAGGTTGTGCTTTTCCAGGAGTTAGTCAATCCAGGTTATCAAACTTGTGGGCATAAAGTTGTACATAATAGTCTTTTATTACACTTCTAATGTCTCTGAGGTTTGAAGTGATATCTATCTTTTATCTCTGACATGAGGAATTTATGTCCTCTCCACTTTTTTTCATAGTTAGCCTGGACAGAGGCTAACTTTAGTGAGCTCAGAAATCCAGGTTTGGGGTCTGTTTTCTCTATTGATTTCCTGGTTTCAGTTTCAGTGATTTCTTCTAAGGCAGATCTACTGGCAATGCATTTTCTCAATATTTGTTTGTCTGAGAAAATCTTTATTTTTCCTTCTCTTTGCAAGGATAATTTTGCAGGGTACAGAATTCTAGGTTGGTGAGGTTTTTCCCTTGATGTTTTAAATATTTCATTCCACTCTTTTCTTAATGCAAAGTTTTTGGGAGAAGTTGAATAGAATTCTTAATTTTGCTCCTCTTTAGGAAAGGTGTTTCTTCCCTCTGGCTTTTTTCAGAATTGAAAAAAAAAATTATTTATTTTATTATTTATTTATTTATTTATTTTTTGTAGTTTGAAAATGATATGTATAGGTGTAGTTTTATTGACATTTATCCTGTTTTGCGTTCTCTGAGCTTCCTGGGTCTGTGGTTTGGCATTTGATATTAAATCTGAAAAATTCTCACTCATTATTGTTTGAAGTATTTCTTCTGTTTATTTCTTACTTTCTTCTTCTCCTGCTATTTCCTTAAGAGTTAGGTTATATCTTATGCGACTATCCCACAGTTCTTAGATATTGTGGTCTGTTTTATTCTGTTTTATTTTTCCTGCCTTTTTTTTTTCCTGTTTCCTTTTAAACTTTTGGATGTTTCTACTGAGGTATCCTCAGGTTCAGAGATTCCTCATCCCTGTGTCATCTACTTACAAGCCTGTCAAAGGCATCTCTGTTTCTGTTATAACATTTTTTATCTCCAGCCTTTTTGTTGTTCTTTCTTAAAATGTTCATCTCTTTACTTTTTTTCTTGTTTCTGAAAGCTGCCTACTTTATCCGTTAGAGCTCTTTTCTTATAAATTTGTGTGATATATTTGCTGCCTCACCATCCATTTTTAAGCCTGACATTAATTTTTCTGAAACCCAGTCATAGTTTTTCACCTTTGAATTAGTTAAAACTTCCCCTCACTTAGTGGTTGTGGATAATATAGTCCACTTGTTTCTTATCTAACAGATCCAAAACTCAACACACTTCATAGCTGCTGACCATGGTCAAACATAATGGTTGACACCAGAGTCTTGTAAATAGGTCCATTCCTTCACATGTGTTTCTTTAAACTAAGCAATCTACAAATCCCATGACGAAGGCTAAGGGATGTCCATAAACCCACATGCCTATAAATAAAGGCATAGACTTACAGGTTCTATTTCTTTCTCACTTCCCACCTGATGGTTGAACTCCTTGTCACCTCCAGCATTCCTTTTCCCTTTGGATGGAACTTCTAACCTCTCAGGAATCTGTAATCTTTTTTTTTTTCTGTTGCAAGCATTTCTGGTTCACTTCTTCATTGTGTCTCACCTCACCAACACATCCAAAACTTACTTTCCTCTGGAAAGTGAATATTTTGCCTTATGAGCACTCTCAAGAGTGAGACTTTAAGATCAAATTAGAAAGAAACCATAACAATAACCTCAGCATATTAATCAAAATTGTTTTAAATTGCCAGTCTGGTAATTCCAACATCCCTGCCATATATGAGTCTGGTTCTGATGCTTGGTCTATCTCTTCAAACTGTATTTTTTTTGTCTTTTAGTATGCCTTGTAATTTTTTTCCCTGATGGTCAGAAATGATGTACTGGGTAAAAATTAAGTTTATTAGTAGGTCTTTAGTAATGTGGTGGTAAGGTGTAGGTGGAAGGAATGGGTTCTATAGTCTTTGACTAGGTCTCAGTTTTATAGTGAGCCTGTGCTTCTCAGCTGTGAAATTCACATGTGCTTCTTTATTCCCCTGTTCTCCCCTTCTTGGGACAGGATAGTTCGACTTGGCTGAAGTTGGTCTTTCCCTTCCTCCACATGGAAAGCTTGATGAAGTTGGGTCTCCTCATTTCTTCGGGTAAGTTAGGCTCTAAGAAAACTCCAGCAGGTTAAGCTGTTACTAAATAGTCCCTCCTTGTGCAGGCTTTATTACAGAAAACAGAATGCTCTGGAGTATTTCAAAATGGTTCCTTTTCCCCTCTTCCTATTGGGAAGAAAGACCTGATTTTTTTTTCAATATTCCCTATGAGGACCTGGTAGAATTCTTGGAGGTAAAATTTATGAGTGTGTAGACAGCATGAGGTGATTGTTTTTTTCCGTATTCACTATGAGGATCTGGTAGAATTCTTGGAGGTAAAATTTATGAGTGTGTGAACTCAACCTCCATGACTGTGTTACTATGGGATTTTTAACTTTCAAACTTGTGCTTACTGGACCTCTAGCACGTCATCAATTACAGTTCAGGTTTCTCCACCCTTGCACTGGTTTCCACAGAGGTTTCAGCTGGTGAGTGTCTACTCAGGTAAATTTTATTTCTCTGTATTTATCTGTCAGTCTCTCCAATTTGGGAGGACAGTGGTTTGCCTCCAAACCACTTGTGTCCTTTGAAAATAAGAAGAGTTTTTGATTTTTCAGTTTCCTCAGGTTTTTACTTGAGATAGAGTGACAATTTGCAAGCTTCTTACATCACAGACCAGAAATCCGAACAAATTACTATTATCGTATTCTTCTAAAATTTTAAGATGAACCTCCAAAATATCTCATTATCACTTTAGTTTTCTCAAAGATATTTAAGACTCACTTTCACAAGCAAAAATCATGAATATTGTGACTATGGTCTTAGATAAATTGAAATCCTATTTGCCGATACAACCTACTTATCTAAGCCTGTATTAATGATTAAAAATTGTAAGTTAATAAAGACTTCCTGAGGTTCTATAAAGATAAGTTAGGCAGGTTATTTTTCCAAAGAGAAATGACACTCTTCTCCCCATAGGCAATCTGTACATTCCAACACATCAGATGATCACACTAATAATAAGAAACTGACAAAACTACTGATTAGCTTTCCCTAGTCCATCTTTTTGAGGACTCATGGGAAATAATAGCTCAATAATCACAGACCATTTCCTTTTGCTAAAAATGATCATGATGTTACTGTGTAAAGAGCCTGCCTAATACCACAGGGTATTAGTTATTCCTTGGGAGAAAGTAAGACTTTCTAGAATCTGTGTTAAGCATCTGAAATCAACAGGGAATAATTTAAAGCAACTTTTCTCCCCTCAAATAACCTACTTTAAGTTCCTATAGAAAGTTTGGGCTTTGGAAAAACAATGGGAGGAATGGAAAAAATCTAGGAGATATCCAAATATGTAAAGTAAACCTTCGAACTCAGAGGTATTCCATACTCTATCTTTCCTCCAAAAATAAAATAAATGAGAATTTCCTTATTTTTTACCTCCACACCATAAAGCAAAGGTGAAAACAGTCTTCATTGTTCATCTTAAAATGTGTTAGGAAAAGATCTACCTCATTATCTATTTCTAAAGTCTTGGAGCAAATAATATTTTAGAGTTTGTTACTAATATATATGTGATATTCAGGAAAAAATTTATTTAACAGTGATAGAATGCAGAATCAAATAATAAAGAAAAACAGACAAACAATTGGCTTATGTATGCAAAAATCTGAGTTTAGTTTGACTTCTGGTACAACTCTATCTAGGGAGACAATTAGCATTACCAGGACTCTGTTTTCCATCTCTTGGCAAGGACCTCTCCATGAGATAGTTATACGGGTGGCCAGAAGCCAAGGATTCCAAAGTTCCTGCTTTGAAACTCTATCAAGAAGAGACCACGTTTTCCCAAAACCTTGGCAAAAATCTAAAATAAAAAGAAATATTGCAATAAGTTCTCTGATATGTTCATCTTAGGCTCTCAGTTCACATCTCATCCATAAACAAGTTATTACAGTAAGATATATAGAACACTTTGCTTGGCTAAACATAAGTCTGATGCAGAGGGGTGCTAGTAAAGTTTGACAGCCAGCTTTCTGGGGTTGGGAGTGGGAGGTAGACTTTAATTTGTGACATTTTAAATTTTCTGTGATGTAAATACTCCCACCATGACCAATTCCAAACTGCTGATATAAAGTAACGAGTGCATAATCAGGAAGAACTGCACAGTGGCTTAAAATTCCCACCAATTATAGACAAATGTATAGAAAACTCTGGCTAAAACTAAGTCTAATGCAATATTGTGCTGGTTAAGTTTAAAAATCAGGTCTATTGTAGCCTTATACAAAATTATCTTATCTACCCAAAAAAGTGTTCATTTGCGTTCAATGATTTCATATTTTCACCACTAATTTATTTAGCTTGTCTAATTCCATTATTTTGAATAATCTAAAATAATATTAGACTGAAGTCATGAGAGTGGTAATACTTATAATGTTCCTTATATTAATAAGAATTTTTCTAACACTTCATCATTAGGAGTTTTGGTGGACTTCATTTTAATTATAAAATTGATAAGGGAGTCCTGGGAAGGGAAGAGCATGGTCCCTTTAAATGAAGAGAGGAAGGGAAGTGCTGGGGAGAGGAGAGCCTGGTCCCTGGCTAGGGTTCCAACCCCCAGGGACCTAGGTGAGGACAGGCACAAATGCTTTCCCGCCCAAATGTCGCATTTTCCAAGACCACCCTGGCTCTCCACGCTCCCATTCTGGGCCTATAAAAACCTGAGACCCTTGCAGGCAGATACACAAGTGGCTGGATGTCCTGATGAGCAACACATCAGGGGAAGAAGACAAACGACTGGTCGTCCATAGGAGCAGGCCAGTAGAAGAACACGCTGACAGAAGCCGGAAGCCAGAAGGCCGTGGACCAGCGGGAGGAGGCGGAGGTTGGCCTGGGCAGTCAGAGGACAGTCGGGCCTGCAGAGCATCCCAACTCCGGGGGAAAACCATCTCCCTTCTGGCTGCCCCACAGGCGGAGAGCTACTTCCACTGAATAAAACTTTGCACTCATTCTCCAAGCCCATGTGTGATCCGATTCTTCAGGTACACCAAGGCAAGAGCCCCGAATACAGAAAGCCCTCTGTTCTTGCCACAAAGTCGAGGGCCTAACTGAGCTAGTTAACACGAGCTGCCTGTAGATGGCAGACTAGAGAGTATCCTGTAACACATGCCCAGTGGGGCTTCAGGAGCTGTAAACATTCACCCCTAGACCCTGCCCTGGGGTAGGAGCTCCATAGCCTGCCTATCTGTGTGCTCCCTAGAGGTCTCAGCAGCGGGGCACTGAAGAAAACAGTCACTCCCCCATCACGCGCCCTGAGAGGGGACGAGGGAGCCTTTCCCTTTTCAGCTGGGGACCTCGACCGGGATCCTGGAAGGTGAGTGTGTATGAATTGCGAAACTATCCGGTCTTCCTCTCTTCTGAAACCCTGCCACCTCTCTCTTTCCTGTGAGTAAGAGGCTCTGTTTCCCTTCAGGGAGTTTTAAACTGCCCTAACCGGCCGTCAAAACCCCCAGACTTTAATTATAAAATAAGTAATGAACAATTCTTATCAGTTACAATAACAATTATAAATTATGTGTTATTTATATATTAAGTTACAAATATAGGCTACAAACAATGAGTGCGTATTTCTGTAAGCAAATATGCTATAAGATTTTAAAATAAATTACCTAATTTAATTATTGGATAAACTTTATTAACTATTATTATAACTATTCCTTAGATGAAAGCATAGAGGCTCTGAAAGTTTAAATTATTTGCTCTACTAACCATCATACATTTTCAATTATGAATTGGAAAATTCTAAGGAACTCAGTACTAAATTTTTTTTTCATGTATCAAGTGAATTTTTAGTATATAAGGAGAATATGCAGTATATGTTGGCAGGAAAATGTTGGAATAAATCAGGAGTTATTTTTTATGGCTCCTGATCTAGATATACTTTATATGTATTGCTACTTTTTTTATCCTGACAATAAAGCCTGTGAATATGAAAACCATTAACCATCAGAGAAAAATGCCATTCACAGGTATATAGTAATCTATTTTAATTAAGCATATTATATTTAATTAAATATAGCCAATAGAGTTTTCTGAATTTTACCTTTTGTTTACAATTTAGAGACCACCAAGAAAACAATGAAATAAAATTTACAGATTTTTGCCAATTATTTGTTAGAAATGCCACATTGGAAATGAAAGCCACGAATATCAGTAATAACATGTATGCATGTCAATGTCTAGGAAGCATCTGAACTCTCTTTTTCATATTTTACTTGAAGTGTCCGTGAGAATACCTTTAACAAAGTTGATGGAAAAAGTTCTCTTGCGTATTGATTAGACGTACATAAATAGGAATCTCAGGATTGGAGAATAGAGGATACTAATGTGTAAGCTATTTCCCATCTTTCTGCTCAAGTTAATCACAACTTTTTTTCTTTATTTAACTCCTCCTTTGGATTCAGAACTCAGTTCAGTCATCTCCTAAATCTTTTCTCTTGACTCCTTGACTTGTTCAACTACCTTTATGCCGTCATAGGAATATTCACTTCTCCTTCAAGGCTTTTTCTTAGTTATAATATTACATGCATTTTTTTAAGTCTTTATGTTTGTCTCATCTACTACATGGTGAATTTGAGGAGAACAAAGATCATGCATCTTTTTTGTGGTTGATATTTTAACATACTCTAGCTCCAGGACAGTGCCTGGCACATAGTACATATGTAATAAATATCCAGGAAATGAATGACAAGATCTATTTCCTTAAACAGAAAAGTATTTGTGAAATATTACTCTTTACTTGGCAAATAAAAGCCATGAAAACACAACATTTTCTCTCAATTGGGCAAGGATCTGTGATGGATTGATGGAAGGAGTAAAGAAAGGAATAAAAATAATTGAGGCCAAAAATCTATTTACCATGTATTACAAATTCTATACTTTGAACTTCTCTTACTTTTTTTTCAAATATGTGTAAGTAGCTATGGAATGAATAAACTTTTCCACTTTTGAATTATCTAGTGATTCTAAACACAAAGGACCCTGTTAGGATTCAGAAAATGTAAGTTGCATTCAGAATTAGTCATTGAACATATGTTATTGTGGTAAGTAGTGAGCAGTAGAATTAGAGTTTTGATTGAAAGTATTTTTTCAAAACTCCTATAAGACTCTTAAAGCCTTCTAGTTTCTGTGTGGGTCTTAAACTGCCAAATCTACCAGAAAGTTTTACTTTTTTAGTTTGCTATGCCTGGGAAATGGTTTAAATAATTTAAAATTTTGGAATACAACATGTATTTTCAACACATCGATAAGTCACGCACACACATAAATATGATTTATAATTAGCACTAGCAGATTATAAAGTTGAATTGTTAATAATCTATTTGGTAAGAGATTGTCACAAAATATACTGAAATAGAGAAATAATAAATAAAAATCGTATATCAATTTGACTGTTAATTTATGCTGAGGTATATAAATGATGCTACCCCTTCCACATCTGGGTCACTCTTGTTGAGAAATGCATAAAGGAGGAAACAAAGCATATAGAACACATGCTAGAAGAAAATGCTTTTTCAACAGAAAAGAGGTTTGCTTGTTAAAAGACAATTTAAAAAAAATTGGATCAGCAGTTGCTACCTTACGCAAGTCAGATGGATATTTATAGCTGAATATTCAGCCTGTAGCTTTCCATAAAAGTTTTAAATATACATTGAAAATCTGAAGGATCATCTTCGAAATGAACCCTATCCATTAGTAATTTACAGTCTATTTTACTCTTATTCAATTCTAAGTATGTCTGTGGGATTTTAAAATATATTCAGTGTTTCCCATTATACTTGGAGCTTTAGGGTATTTTTTCACTCTCTATTTGTGTATGTGAGTGGCTGTAGGAGTCTTTCCTTGGAAGTTGTAGGTGGGTTTTTAGGACTGTTACCTATGAACACGCATGGCTATAAACACATTAGGTGAAGGGTATTCATGATAACAGGACAGCTCTGACATTGTTTTTGTCTTGTAGGATTTACTCTTTATTTGGTGATATAAAATTTATCTTGCTTGCATTTTGTTAATGTTAATATATTCTTCAAGCATTCACTTTACTAAGATTGATCAGAATAACTGTAACTACTAAAGAAATGATATCATGAGGAAAAATTATTTAAATACCAAACTATCATTAGTATTAAATAAATAAACCTTCAAATGCTACAGCATGTTACGGTTTCCAAACTTTTTTATATTCTACCTCAGTGCAACTATAAAACAGAACATATTATACAGTTCAACATGCTTAGATCAAAGGACTGGGGTTATTCAAGCGCTTTAACTACGAATACTGCCACATTTTGTTTAGTCCAATTTAGCCTTCTATGTCATGGTTACATCATTTTAAAAATGAAGATGATTTTTAGAAGAAGATGGTTTATGTGATTACAAGTTTTTAATTAATTTTGAAATTATACAAGTCTCTGAGGAGCAGAGCAAAGCTCAGAGAATAAATGAGTCACTGAATGAACTAGCTAAGTAGTGGAATCTGGAGTATTCCTAAGTCATCTGACTAGTTTTTTTGTAAAAATCAGCAGAACACTGACAATCAAAGGACTAAAGTGTGTATATATATATACACACACACATATGTATATGTGTATATACATGTATTTATTTGTGATCCTTTGATATAAATAATAATAAAGTTATTTCCCAAGTACAAATCTTACTAAATCTAATTCACGTCCAGATGCCAGATAAAATAACCAGAATAATAATGTCTAACATTTGTATGGTCCATTTATAGTTTATAAAATATTTTATCAAATATATGCTCATATGTAGAAGGTTATTTGAATCATGACTACATAGGCAATGAAAGAGTAAATTTTGTTCACTTAAATGCTCTGATTAGACCATTTACTCTGAATTGACTTTGAAATCATTAAAATGTGAAATTTATGTAATTCTATGAACTAACACTTCATTATTTAGAGTATTGATTATAGCGTGTTCAGTAGTGATCTGTGACAGGGGGATACATAAAATAGTACATATAGATAACGATACTTATAACACAAAAACTTAATTTCAGACAAAAGATTCTCAGTCACAAAATTCCCTAAAAAGAAAATGTAATCAATAACAATGTTGGACAATTATAATTTTCATATTCACTAACTAGAGGTTTTATCTAGAGAACTCATCCTCAAATGTTACTAGTTTTGCATGTCCTCCCACATAGTATTGTGATAAAAATTTTCTTTGTTTTCTACCCCGAAATATAGCTAAATTTGGTAGAGAAATTAATGGACAAATACACACCCCAGGTCCTAACAGAAGCTGTGTAACAAGATAGAAAAAGAGGTTAGTAAGATTCGAAATTTTTAGTAAGTTTTATGTCCACATTAAAAACAGAAGAGAACAGAATTTAGATTTTGTTCTATTACCTAGTAATACTGTGATATTATTTTTTAAAATGCTGTCTTGATTCAGTTATGAGGTTAGAGGTTAGAAATTATTTGGTTAGAGGTTAATCAGCTCACCTTCTTGCCCAGCTAATGAAATTCACACCCCAACCACTTCCCTTACTGGGCTATCATACACCCGCCACAATGCACCCACCCTCACAGCCCTACTGTTAGCCAATAGCATCAATCTGAAGTCACTAGTTTTATTTTTAAAGCATGATCCCCAATAGAGGGAAATTAAAGTGTGATAACTTTATTTAAATTAAGAGGGCATCAACAATTCTACTTATTTTCTGATTTTCCAAGTACCGGAGAATAGGACAGGCTCTATGCCCCAGAACCCGGACAATTTTTTAAGTGAGACATACAAAGGGATTCATTGAAATGTAGCTAACCTTATTTCACTTGCCATATACAAGCTACTCCTGGGGATTCCAGCTTGATATTGCCCTGTCCCTGGTATAATTCCCTGTGTGACCCGGTCTGACAGCCTTTTCTCATTTGGAGGCAAAAATAACAAAGAAAAATTGCCTTTCATCTGTCTAAGTGTCATTGTGTTGTGTCCACCGTCAAAAGAATCTGTAACTCTTATAAAACACATGTGAAGGCTCAACTTCCTTAGAATGCAAATATGAAAAATAGAATTTACAACTATGAGAACGATGTGTTGGGTATGTGTCAGAGAAAATGAATTTTCCACCTAGAAATAATCCATGTTTCTTAAAAAGAAGTGAAAGAAACATTGAAAATTAAATTATCAGAAATTGAGAAAGAATGATTTCTGAGGAAAGAAACTAGACCTATCACAGCAAATACTTGCACTTCCAAAATTAAAGAAATACAAAACCTTAAATATAGAATAAAACAAAATTTTACTGAGAAGAATACATTCAACTTGAATTTACATAGTAAATAATATTTCCACAGAGTTGAATAACAATATGGCGTGACATTTTCATATTCAGTGAAAGGTTACTTTCTTATGTATTAAAAATTAAAAGTTCTCAAAGAAGTGGCAGAAATTATACAACTTATATAAACTTTTTAGTATATATGCTACCAAAGTGAGCACAACTTATTTAAACTTTTTAAACGTTTCATATGTTCTGTTTGATGTAGTATTCAGTGTGGCCTTGAATATTCACCAAAAATACAATAAAAATAAGAGATAGAAAGTTTTTAGCATAAATATAGAATAAATAAAACAAAAGAATTGCCTTAAGAAGTACACAAAAATTGAAAAGATTCTTTTTAGATGAAAGTTAAAGAACTATTAAATAAGCACCTAAAAATATCAATTTAAAGTCACTATTTTTATTTAAAAAGTATGATCACCTACAGAGAGAAGTCAAAGAGTGATAACGTTAGCTAAATTTAGAGGGCAGCAGCAATACTTCCTAATTTCTGATTTTAAAATTTGAGATGTAAATAATAGTGTATTTTTAAAATATGGAAAACAATCTATAACTATGGTAAAACCAAGCTGTGTAGTTAGTAAATCTTGCTGAAAACAAATGGTAATAAAATGCATAAGCTGAAGTTATAATATTTAGTAAAGATCAAAACAAATGTAGAAAAATGATGCAAGAAAAAAAGAACAGAAGTTATAGCAGATATGAATAAAAACTCTAAAAGAAGGGAAATGATTTAAACTTTAAAAGATGATCCTTTAATATTGTGAAAATGGCCAAACTGCCCAAGGTAATTTATAGATGCCATCCCCATTAAGCTACCAATGACTTTCTTCACAGAATTGGAAAATACTGATTTAAAGTTCATATGGAACCAAAAAAAAGCCCATATTGCCAAGACAATCCTAAGCCAAAAGAACAAAGCTGGAGGCATCATGCTACCTGCCTTCAAACTATACTACAAGGCTATAGTAACCAAAACAGCGTGGTACTGGTACCAAAACAGAGATATAGACCAATGGAACAGAACAGAACAAAACCGTCAGAAATAATACCACACATCTACAGCCATCTGATCTTTGACAAACCTGACAAAAACAAGAAATGGGGAAAGGATTCCCTATTTAATA
>NW_012108230.1:1165711-1174619 GCF_000951045.1 Mandrillus leucophaeus
GGGCCTATCATGGGGAGGGGGTAAGGGGGAGGGATTGCATTGGGAGTTATACCTAATGTAAATGACGAGTTAATGGGTGCAGTACACCAACAAGGCACATGTATACATATGTAACAAACCTGCACATTGTGCACATGTACCCTAGAACTTAAAGTATAATAAAAAATTTAAAAAAAGGATGATTCTTTAAAAAGAAAATTTTTAGTTGTTAAAAACTTACAAAACTACACAGAATCAAGAACAAGGATATGGATGTGGAAGAAGACATTAAACAGTTTGGAGAATAATGTGTATGGGTTTATGAAAATAAAATCTAGATTAAAAATTATAGCAATTGAATGAACATTTTTCTGTTCATTGTTTGCTAGTTTGGGAATAGGAAGAATTGCTTAGCCTTTATTAGTGGCAAAGTTATGCTATTACCTCACCCTGTTCTCCACTCCAGACAACTTTTATTCTTAGAATTTGCCAATACCCTTAATGTAAATATTTTGATAAATCCAGATTGTATTTTGAACTCTAATCAATCTAGTTCTTAACAAATCTCTATTGCTAGAATCAATATTCATGGAAGATTCTAAAATGATGCATAGTCCTTCCATCTGCTGTCAAATTTTAATTTCATTTTTGTTTTAAGTCAAAGCAATAGAGAACAGAGCTCCTTATTTAGGCTTTTTACAGGTGTGTACTTAGCCAACTCTTTTGGTATTATGCCATCATCCTATTTGGAGAGACTTTTTAAGGCAAGGAATTCTGAAACTTCATAATGTCTTTATGTCAAGCATGCCAAGGAGCATATTTTCCTCTATATAGTAGCATGCAATGTATATGAGAAACTAGACAAAAAAACCTGTGATGTTGAGTAATTCATATGTGTAATTAAGCATGTCAAATACTACCTATGCAACAAAAGTGACATATGCTAAATAAGCCTACAAAATACTAGTAAAACTATGCCAAACACATTTCCTAAAAGAAAATTGAATATGACTAGAATTTTCAGTGGTGTTATGCTTAATACAATCTTAATGTCATAAGTTATTATAAGTTCTTTAATTTGCATTTTTCACTTGGAATTTTATAGGACTGAGTATTTTTATTATGAATAACAATTCCCTTTCTGCTTTGTCTTCTGGGAATCTGATAACCAAAATTCCACTCACCTCAAATAATGATGATTGTTTTTGCAGCTTTCAGTTTGTGTTTGGACACTATGACTCTCCTTACATATTTCCTTGCCCTCATTTTTCTACTCTCTTATTTCCTCATTTAATTTTGTGTGGCATGCTTTACTGTAAGGCACAGCACATTTTTCAGCATGTCAAAATAGCAATGAAATGGGCTTAAAACAATCAATTAGCAGTATAATTTCACCACCAACCAGTTAGAGAAAAGAAGCTATATCCCCCCCCAAGCCAATTCTAAATTATTTTTATAGTTTTATCTCCTATTTTTGTAGTTTTATCTCCTACAATACAAAATAGAATCTAATTGATTTTTTTAATGTCTAAAAAGATTTCCTATTATAAAATTCACTGATTTAAGATTGTTCCCCTCTTCTGCTGTTTTCTTTGAAATATACATGGAAGTCCCTACTGAACATGGGGTGCTTTAAAAAAATCTGTGTAATTTATATGCCATATACTTATATTTTGTATTTCGATATTAGTTAATAATACAGATATGGGTATTTTAAAAATCCAAGTCCATGGCCCTCATGGAACTTATTTTCTAAGAAATGAAACAAGAAGTACAGTTGACCCTTGAACCACTAGGCTTGGAACCGTGTGGGTTCACTTACAGTCAAAATGTCCTCTGCCTCTGCCACTCCGGAGACAGAAAGAGCAACTCCTCTTATTCCTCCTCCTCCTCCTCAGCCTAATCAATGTAGAGATGATGAAAATGAAAACCTTTCTGATGATCCACTTCCATTTAATGAATAGTAAATATGTTTTCTCTTCTTTATGACTTTTAATAACATTTTTCTCTAGCTTACCTTATAGTAAGAATAGAGCATAACAAACATATCACACACAAAATATGTGTTGATCAACTGTTATCTGTAAGGCTTCCAGTCAACAGGAGGCTACTACTAGCTAAGATTTTTTGTTTTATTGTGTTTTTTTTTTTTATTATTTCTTTCTTTCTTTTTGAGACAAAGTCTCGCCCTGTCGCCCAGGCTGGAGTGCAATGGCGCGATCTTGGCTCACTGCAACCTCCACCTCCTGGGTTCAAACGATTCTCCTGCCTCAGCCTCCCGAGTAGCTGGGATTACAGGTGTGCACCACCACGCCCAGCTAACTTTTTGTATCTTTACTAGAGACGGGGTTTCACCATGTTGGACAGGTTGGTCTCAAACTCCTGACCTCATGATCCGCCAGCCTTGGCCTCCTAAAGTGCTGGGATTACAGGCGTGAGCCACCGCACCCAGCCAGTAGTTAAGATTTTAATGAGTCAAAAGTTATTTGCTGACTTTTGACTGCATAAGAGTCAGCACACCTAACCCGTGAGTCAACTGTATAAAATACAAGGAGGTGTGAGAACGTCTATGTGGGAAGCCTGCTTAGGACTTGGAAAGATTAGGGAAGACTTTTGTAAAAAGTGGTATGTGTGCTGAATTGTGAAGGATAAAAAACAAAGAAGAGGAAGAGAATTATTGAAGGCCTAGAGAAGGACGTGCACTGGCCCACAGACAGGAAAGAGCAGTGAAAGTTCATGTTTTTTCCTATGGATTCATATTCTAGGAGCAAGAGATCAAACATGGACAGAGAAAATGGGGCCAGCTGAGAACTTGGTAAACTATCATTAGAAATGTGAACTACATCTTTTAAAGCACTGGGGCTGTGTCTCTGATTTTATTCCCAGTGTGGCATGATTTGAAGTACACTTGAGAAAGATTTCTTTAACTACACAGAGGGGCCGCCTTGCAGAAATGCAAGAGGAAAAGAGTAAAACACTTTAGTGGGCTGCTTCGGTCATCTAAGACAAATATACTAACAAGTCATTCATAAAATATCCTCATAAAAATTAGTTACCATAGCCAATTTATTGGTAGTAATGACTTAGGAATATCAAGTCTTGAATCTAAGCTAGCTAAGTTTGTCTTAATATTTAGCACAGCTCTGAATTGCACGTAATTTTCTATAATCATGATGGCAATACTTAGGGGTAATGCCGTAAAACACATATAATCACATATGTAAGAAAAACATTGTTTTCCACTCAGATTAGAAATCCTAAAGGCATAGCTTAGAGTAGGTGTTTTTAAAAACTGATCAGTAATACAGGGATACCATATAGAAGAATTCTTTAGAAATTTACCAAAATTGTCCAAGTGTTCACTTAATGGAATTGGGCCTTCTTCATTGTAGGTTCAAAGTGTTGTAATGTGGGCAAAATAAGAGGAGTGTCCGTGCCTTTGAAAGGTAAATGTTTGTAGAATCTGAAAGTTTGGAACAAATATTACCTATGCAACAAAAATGACATCTGCTAAGTAAGCCTATAAAATACTACTAAACAATGCCAAATATATTTCTTTAAAATAAAATTAAATTGACTAGAAGTGTAAGTGGTGTTTTGGTTAATAAAATCTCAATGTCATAAGTTATTATTACAAACCTGTCTTTTGTGTTTTTCACTTGGAATTATATAGGACATATTTGAGTCATCTTGGTGTTTTCCTTGAATTGTCTTATTTTTTGCTAAAGTACTAAAAAAAAAAGAAATAGATATTTCATATTAAGTGTTATTATATGGCTGTTTTTAGATTGGGATAGATGACATTTATTCATATTAAAAGGAAAGCATGTGTAATTTATTTATGTTAGGAAAAATGAGTAAGATTTTGGAAAAATAAAGCTCACAAAGCTTAATTAGCTGCTTCTTTTTATATCCTTTCTGTTGATCAAAGTGTCTTTCAATATATGAGTGCTTCTGATGAAAATAGACATATAGATTTAAAATCATTTTTAAAGATGCTAAAGTATAGGTTGTATACTTTCTAAAATACTGTTTGTGCTTCCTAAAAAAAATTAGATTAATGTACCTTTAATTCTGAGAATACAAGTATTAACAGAGCACTTCAGCATGCTATATCTGGTCTACATAAGGAGCAAAATGATTTTCACTGACATCCAACTGGTTATTCAACACATACAAATCCGCTGCCTCTAGACTCTGGTAAAGTTTCAGTTCTATAAATGGTCATTAGGGTGTTACGTGAATACAGGCTTTTTAAAAAATGGTGGCCTGAAATTGTTTTTGTAAATAAAGATTATTTCTCAACAGAGAAATCCACTATAGTTGAAATAGGTAATCTCTCTATTATTGGTGAAATTTGATCAGGTATTTTAATGTGAAAAGAAAAATAAAATAATAGAATGCTAATTTTATTTGTTCGTGTAATAGTACCTGCTTTTGGAATCTGGTCAACAAGATAAGAATGCCCTAATCATAAACAATTGTATAGAGAAGCTGATGTGCATTTGTAAGATTGCTGCTTCTATTCACCGGCATTTTAAAAATTGTGAGAAAATATTGGTGGTAATATGTTATAATCAAGACTTTGAGCAATTTTGAATATAACTTGAATATCCAAGACAATGTCACCATAATTTTGTAATAAGTACACATGCACAATATTAAACATATAGTTGTGCATGTATATGAATATGCATTTACTTTTAAATTTTAAATTTGTAAGTTTAACATTAGTACTAAACCTATCATTTATATGGCTTTTCTGCCAATTGGACAATGAGCTTCTCAAAGACAGATTGTGTTTTATTTACCTTTATGTTTACTGGACCTGCCTTCTCTTTCGTACAGCAGTTACTCAATGAGTGATTTTTAGAAAACTGCATATTCACAAAATGGTAGTATTTATTTTTTTAATATTTTGGGACACAGATTTAAATGGTTTGGAACCTCATACAGGTTAGATAATATCTGAATGAAAGTGTAATACATTTCAAATAAAACTAGAGAAGTGTCTTATGATTTCCTCCTCCCTACTTTGCCGCACTCTGCCTTCTTTCCCTGGGACATTCTTATCAAATAATCTGCCATATCCTGGTCTCTAAGATACTTTAGCAACTGGGAAAAAAAGTTTTCAGCATACTACCCTGCTCTTGTTCATGTTTTGTTTAGTAATTACTATCCTATTGTATCATGTCTGCATGTTTGTCTCCAAAAATAAAAAGGCAATTTCTTCGAGTATTTCATTAAATTTTGCTCCCCCAAATACTGTACGTATTCTAATATTAGATACATATCAACTATTCCTCAATTTATTGAATCTATGCATATGCAGGTGAAACCTTGAAAATAATGATAAGCTATTTAAAATTTGCAAAGCTAGTATGCATTTACCAATGTACTGCTCCCATTCAATGATAATATATGTATTTGTTGAGAAAATACTGTGCAGGTGTGTTATAATCAAGACTCACAGCCAAATAGTTACATCGTGAGAGAATCTGAGGCCACGCCTCCCTTCTCAATGAGACTCTAAGGCAATAAAACTGTGTCCAGTCAAACACAGAGAGGGTCCCAGGACTTTCAAGGCTGAGAGGAATATAAACGGGCATCTGTCATCTCTTCAAAAGAATTGACAGGGAGCTCAATTTAATATCACAGCACTGCATAAATGTTTTCTAAAATGTGTATGCAACAGGATTGGGTGTTTATTTAAAATATACTCATTATTAATATTAAATGAAAATAAAACCCTAATCATTTCAATTAAGAAATACCACGATTTGGAGTGTGTTTTCATCATGTTGTCAACATTTAAAACCTAATTTTCTGTAATAATTTATAATTACTTCATCTTTCATTCCATCTGGAGGGTAATCAATATAGAAGCATATGAACCAGCTGCTGCCCCAGTCATGGGGCAGCTGCCAAGAGTGACCTGGGCTTCTGTCCAATAGCAGAATCCCCAGAAAACCCTCTAGCTAAAGTAAATTGGTACAAGTGCAAATACAGCTTCCTTTTACCTAGCATTTTCATTTCTTGGGATCTATCAGTCTTTGGCTTTCTTGCCTCACTTTTCATACCCATGATTTTACAACCAAACAACTGTTTATTAAGTTTTAAAGTTATATGGCGCTAATACATATAATTACTTTGAGGTTGTAGATATAATGATTTTTGCAAACCCCCTTTGTTGGCTGTCAAAGGCATGCCTAAGAATATAAAAACTCTAATATAAATACAAAATAGAAAGGAAAGCAAAACAGCATCTATCGGGGAAAATCCAGTCATGTAAGGCATATTGATCATAGGTGGAAATAATAAAGAAAGTGAAGTCTAATAATTTAATTAAAATAGAAGATTATGGCCTTTTATCTACTCATATAATAATCACCCCCAAAAGAAAATTATCTATATGATTCTATAACTTTGTTGTATTTGTTATAAAAATGGCAAGCAGAGACTATTTTTCAGGTAAAAGTTTTAAAATCTAACAAATGTTGACTTTATAATAACAAGCACTTAATACCCATCATGTCAGATACTCTTTGTAGCAATACTGTAGGCAGATTTCTAGTATTTTCTTTTTATAAAGCTATCCATTAGCTTACATTAAATTAGGCAACTTAGTATTTCTGTAGCCTGTTACTCTCATGTTTTCCCACTAAATTACTTTTTATTTTTATTTTTTAAAAATACTAGCTCTTTTTAATGCCTTAATACCATATTTTCTGTGACAAAATTCCAAATAGATTTGCTTAGAAATAAAACAAAACCCACAGGCTTATTAATATCTTTAAGGAATGCTTTGGAAGACGAGTTGTAAAAGCTAATTACTTCCAAAGATGGGCATTTGAGCAACTGTCATTTGTTTCTCACTTTGATTTCTTTTTAATTAATTCCTTATTTTTTAAAGTATTTCCAGGATTTAAAATTATTTTTTATAGTTTGGCTTCAAATCCCTTGTTCTTATTTCCCTTGAGTAATCTGCTTCCCAGTGATAGAACAGTAATGAAAATGGTGTTTGAAAGATTCAGAAAAGTGTTACCTCCTTTCAACATTTTTTCTTTTCCTTAAAACTATGATAAAATATGTTTCTTTTTAACTTGAATCTTCGACTCCAGTTCCAATGGATACTTTACTAAAACTAGGCAGTTCAAGGGAGTATTTACGAACTTTCAAAATCGGCCATATGTTCTATAAAGTAGAATTCTATAATGAGCATAAGTTAGCTTGGCTTTCCTTAGCCCTGGTCCTTCATGATTCTTCCTAGAAAAGCTGATAAATTTTATTTATAAAAATTTTAGTTGAAACTCTGTTCAAATTATATTAAGTACTGTTGTACTTATTAATAAAATATTCCTTCGTTTGGAAGTAATAAGGATGGAGACTTTTTAAATTTTAGATTCCTTTATAAATTTAGTAATAATTATTAAGATTATACTAGGCTTAAGTATTACAAAGTCCATCCTGAACAATCTATAATGTTTGGTGTGTTTCAGGTATCATACTTGGTTCTTGACTAAGTAAAACACTTTCTTCTTAATTTTATGATTATACATATTTTTGTACCTCTTCCTGCCTGTCTCTCTTCCCCAAAATTCCTCTTGAATTGTGTGCCTACTCTTTCCTCTTGGTCTTTAGATTTATCACCCAATCTACCATTAAAAAGGTTTGTCTTAGCATATGTTTCATAGTTTTCTCTCTAGTCCCACCTGTGTCTCTAAACTAATCTTACATTTCTAAATGTTTTCTGGGTTTCCAAGTCTGTGGATATTATTCTGAAAGCTTAAATTCAGACTTCTTTGACTCAACCTCATCTTTTCTTCATACCTTCCCCAAATCCTTGTTTTTCTTATCCACGACTTCTTTCTATTAATGACCCTGTTGTTATACGTTGAATTATGTATTTAAGTCTTAACTTCCAGTACTTTAGAAAAAAGTACTAAAAAAAAGAGGAGGGGGAAAGCTGTGGCAGATATAATTAGTCAAGATTAAGCTGTATTGGAGTAGGGTCGGCCCTTAATTAAATATAACTGGTGTCTTTATGATAAGAGAGAAATTGGGGGCCAGACACAGAGGAAACCCCATCTAAAGAGAGAAGGATACACAGTGAAATAACAGCCCTATGACAAGAGGGACAGAACTTGTAGTAATGCACCTACAAGCCAAGGAATGCCAAGGACTGTCAGCACATGCCAAAGGCTGGAAAAGGCAAGGAAGAATTTTCTCCTACAGGTGTCAGAGGGGCATGGCTCTACTAACCCTGATTTTGGATTTCCAGCCTCCAGGAATTGGGGAGAACATTTTTTTCTTGTTTGTGGACTTTGTTATGGAAGCTAGGGAACTAATACAGCTATCATATCCTGTAACTGAAATCTCAGTCATATTTTACTTAATAGTCGTCCTGACCCTTCACTGTCGATAAAATTCTGAAATCTTTCAATTCTCTTTTGATAATAATGGCAGCAGACTTCACCTATACACGTACTTTGCCCCATCTAATTGAAATAGTAGTAAGTCCTAACATCCTATAATAGGTCCTAAAGTCTAATAATAGGCTTTTTGCTAAGTTAAAAGCTTAGAAGACTGTGGTATATTGATAGTCTCAGTACTCTCCATTTTTCAGTGGTCCCTGATTCCACACTCTTTGCTGTGTAACTTTGTAGTTCCCTTCCATCATGACTTTGGGCTCCACCATCAGGTGTATTTAAAGCCAATAGATGTCCCCCTTCCCGAGTCCAAGTCATCACACACCGGGGCCTATCATGGGGAGGGGGGAGGGGGGAGGGATTGCATTGGGAGTTATACCTGATGTAAATGACGAGTTGTTGGGTGCTGACGAGTTGATGGGTGCAGCACAGCAACATGGCACAAGTATACATATGTAACAAACCTGCACGTTATGCACATGTACCCTAGAACTTAAAGT
>NW_012108230.1:1180934-1183184 GCF_000951045.1 Mandrillus leucophaeus
GGCGACCACCTTTCCACTCCATCCCCTCTCTTCTGACTCCCCATTCATCTCACTGACAGCCACCTCCACCACTCAATAAAACCTTGCACTCATTCTTCCAGCCCAAGTATGATCTGATGCTTTTGGGACACTGGGCAAAAACTCAGGATACAGAAAAGGCTGTTACACTGGCCCCCTGCCCTTGTGATAAGGCAGAGGATCTATTGAGCTAATTAACACAAGCCATCTGCACATGGCAAAGTTGAAAGAGCATACTCTAACACACACCCACTTGGTTTTCAGGAGTTGTAGACACCCTTCCCTAAACACTGCGGGAGGCAGGAACCCAAGAGTAGTTTCCAGAGCCTCTGCACCTGCCTGTCTGCATGCTCGCCCTAGGGATCTGAGCAGTGGGGGCAACAAAGGAGCTAGCCACACCCCCGCTGCATATTCTTCCAGGTGGTTAAGGGAACTCTCCCATTTCATTATGAATGTTTTTCTGTGGAAAAGCTGGATATGGTTATTTTATTCTCATTTTATTTATGTTCAACACAGTGCAATGTTTGTTAAAAATATGATATTTTGGCAGTTTCATCAAATAACAATTACTATATTCAATCATTTAAATTATATTATTTATTTACTCTCTTATTTACCTTTTTAAAAATAAATTTTCTTGTGTATATTTTAGGTTAAAGACATGATGTAATGAGATACATACAATTAGCAAAATGGTTACTTTAGTGAAACAAATTAATCTATCATCTCATATAATACAGTTACTTTTTTGTGTGTGACAACAGCAACTAAGATCTACTTATTTAACAAAAATTCCCAATATAATGCAATTCAATTAATTAATTCATCCTCATGCTGCATTACAAATCTAGACTAAATGCATTTTAGATATCTGCTACTTTTTATCTTTTTGCCTATGTCTAGTCTCCCATTTTCTCCACACCCTTCTTCCCACTGCTCATGGTTACAACTGTTTAATTCTCTATCTGTATACTTGACTTTTTGTGGACTCCATATATAAGTGAGATCATGCAATATTTTTATTTCTATTCTGGCTTATTTCATTTAGCATACTGTCCCCCAGTTCTACACATGTTGTAGTGAATGGCAGGATCTGAATTTTTATGGCTGAATAGCATTCCATTAAGTATAGATACACCACACTTTATTTATCCATTGATTAGTCAATAAATGCTTAGGTTGTTTCTATAAAATGGCTAGTGTGAATAATTCTGCAATAAACATTTGAGCACTAGCATCTTTACAGGATGTTGGTTTCATCTCCTTTCGTTGCATATACAGAAGAGGGATTGATGAGTTCATGGTAGTTCTATTTTTAATTTTAGGAACCTTCATATTGTTTTCCATAATGACTGTACAATCTACATTCCCACCAACAGTTACTAGAGTTCCTTTTTTTTCTCTGCACCTTTGCCAATATTTGTTAGCTCTTGTGTTTTTGTTAATAGCCATCCTAAGAGGTGTGAGGTGGTATATCACAGAGATTTCAATTTGCATTTCCCTGATGATTAGTGATGTTGCGCACGTTTTCATATTTCTGTTGGCCATGTATATGAATTGCTTGAAAAAAATGTCTGTTCAGGTCCTTTGTCCATATTTTTAAACACATTATTTGTTTTTCTGCTATCGAGTTGTGTGATTTACTTTTGATGGCACACTTTTATATTTCAAATAAGTGTGCAGATATAAATTCTGAATTGAATTCTTTAATTTTTATTTATCATTTAATTAAAATGTAACATTTTGTTTCATAGAATATCATTTTACCTAGGCAATACCATTCAGGACATAGGCATGGGCAAATACTTCATGATAAAAACAACAAAAGCAATTGCAACAAAAGCCAAAATTGACAAATGGGATCTAATTAAACTAAAGAGCTTCTGCATAGCAAAAGAAGCTAGCATCAGAGTGAAGAGGCAACCTAGAGGATGGGAGAAAATTTTTGCAATCTATCCATCTGACAAAGGGCTAATATCCAGAATCTATAAGGAACTTAAACAAATTTACAAGAAAAACAACAACTCCATCAGGGCAAAGGATGTGAACAAACACTTCTCAAAAGAAGACATTTATGTGGCCAAGAAACATAGGAAAAAATGCTCATCATCACTGGTCATTAGAGAAATGCAAATCAAAACCACAATGAGATACCATCTCACGCCAGATAGAATGGTGATCATTAAAAAGTCAGGAAACAACAGATGCTGGCAAGGATATGGAGAAATAGGA
>NW_012108230.1:1186049-1188289 GCF_000951045.1 Mandrillus leucophaeus
TTTTTCTGGGAACCAAATTAGAAAACTTGACATCAAGGATAGTGCCAAAAAATACATTTACATTCCATAGTGTGCAAACAACTCTGCCACTATAAGACTAAAAAACTAAATTATTTATGAAAGTGTCAATTTCTGTATACAGAAATACCAATTTGGATTACAAATTTATGAGTGTATGATACCTTATTGCAGAGTAAGCAGACACTCTAGGGATTAAGAATTCTCAAAGTAACCTATATATAAATATATACACACACACACACACACACACATACACACACATATATAATGTCATCAGGTTTTGTCCTTGTTTTTCCAATTTTATAAATAAATGACACCTTCCAATTAAAAATTTCCATTTTTTATGATATACTATTAATAAAAGTTATTTATATAATTTAAAAATGAATATACATGTATATAAAATTCTCAGTTAAACTTCGGATTTTAGCATTTGCACAAAAGACATTTATGTGAAATTTTTGGCTTAGAAATTTATTTTACATGGAATTTATGTTTAATTTCTATACTTAGAAATTTTCTTTTATTTTGAACCATTTGATCACTGATTTGGTTGTTTTAATAAGGTATGTTTTTGAAGTAGGTTAGCCTTGGGGACTGCCTTTCATGAAAAATATTTTATGAAAATTGACTTTGATAAAGCAATAGAAAATCACACACACATTTTCTTTTAAAAATGTATTTAGCATTTGTAGTTATGCTGACTTTCTACAATTATACATGCATTTATTCATTCTTTAAACAAATATTTTATGAAAATTTACTATAACTTAGTTCCATTGTTTTGTATGGATCAAGAATACCATTGATATATCAAAGTTGATTTATTCAACTTTAATTTTAGTAAATCATTGGGGTAATATGCAACTAAATTTCACCAATTTAGTTAATGATGTCACTGTAACTATGTAAACCTTGCTCAGGTACATTTCAATAATGCAAGGAAGAAATGACCTGATCTGTTTGCTTTAATTTGTTTCATTTTATTTTCAAGAGTTAATAAAAAATTTAAATAGCATTCTTCTTTGAAAAAGAGTTCATAGAAGATAAAAAGATGAAGAAACAAAAAATAGATGTATAATTATATACTAGTTACTTACAAATGGTTACAACTTACAATTTCTTTTTAACTATAAGTTTTAGTTATGAATTGTAACTAAGTTATAAATTAGTTACAAATGAGTTTGTACTGATTTATATTATTTTTAAAGAGTTCTTAATTGATCCAACACGTTTAATTTTTCTTTAGTTATTAAAACAACAAAAAGCCCAGATATGCATAAAATATGTTATTGAATTTATTACAAATTTATGTATCAAAATATGCACTATCTAAAACTAGTAACAGGATGACTTATTGATATAGGAGGGGAACAGGGAAGTGCTGAGTAGAGAAGAGGTGGGCACCTGGCAAGGGCTCCACCCTGGGGCCTGTGCCCACAGGTCTAAGTGAGAACGGGCACTCCTATTTTCACACCCAAATGCTGCATTTTCTGAGACCACTCTGGCCTGCCACATACCCCATCCTACGCCCATATAAACCCAAGATCTCAGCAGGCACAGACACAAGTGGCTGGATGTTGGAATCAGCAGAACAGTGATGATGGAACAATGCAGTAGAGAAAGTGAGAAGAGGATGGATGTCTGGATGCTGAGGGGAGTTCATCCAAGGGCAGTCAAAGAAGAGTCTAGTCACTGGGCAGCCTGACTCCAGGGGCGACCACCTTTCCACTCCATCCCCTCTCTTCTGACTCCCCATTCATCTCACTGACAGCCACCTCCACCACTCAATAAAACCTTGCACTCATTCTTCCAGCCCAAGTATGATCTGATGCTTTTGGGACACTGGGCAAAAACTCAGGATACAGAAAAGGCTGTTACACTGGCCCCCTGCCCTTGTGATAAGGCAGAGGATCTATTGAGCTAATTAACACAAGCCATCTGCACATGGCAAAGTTGAAAGAGCATACTCTAACACACACCCACTTGGTTTTCAGGAGTTGTAGACACCCTTCCCTAAACACTGCGGGAGGCAGGAACCCAAGAGTAGTTTCCAGAGCCTCTGCACCTGCCTGTCTGCATGCTCGCCCTAGGGATCTGAGCAGTGGGGACAACAAAGGAGCTAGCCACACCCCCGCTGCATATTCTTCCAGGTGGTTAAGGGAACTCTCCCATTTCATTATGAATGTTTTTCTGTGGAAAAGCTGGATATGGTTATT
>NW_012108230.1:1191820-1192846 GCF_000951045.1 Mandrillus leucophaeus
ACATGGCACAAGTATACATATGTAACAAACCTGCACGTTATGCACATGTACCCTAGAACTTAAAGTATAATAGTAATAAAAAAAAAAAAAAAGAAAAAAAAATAAAGCCAATAGAATGCTGGCCGCTGTCATTCAAACAGAGTCTTAAATGAACTTTAATATTGGGACATTACTTTCTAAACTCTCCCTCCACTATCTCTGTGAAAATATGCCTGGCAGCTCATTGGAGAATAAAAGGCACGTGACTCAGTCACCTCCTATTCTAATTTCTGCTGCTAACTTTCAGCATGTGAATGAGTTTAGTAGAAAACAGATAAACTACTCAGCTAAACCAGCCTAAAGTGCTGATCTACACAGTCTTATGTTAAATAAATGCCTATTGTTTTAAGTCACTAAATTTTTAGCTTGTTTACACACACACACACACACTTTGTTATATTATTACTGTGACAATAAATATCAGGATCTACATATTATGCTACGGGAACTATATCTAGCCTCCTCTTTCCTTTTGAAACTTATTATCCATTGCATCAGTTCATTCTTCATATCCTATAGCAACCTCAATTGTTACTAGAAATATGGGTTACGGGCATGTATATGATTAATAACAGAGCATTTATAATAATAAAATTAGATGATATGTGATTTTCCTACTTGGGGCTGAAAGAACCTCTAATTTTATGAAATCCTTAAAAAACAAATATGAATTATAAATTACTAACATATAAATTTGTATTGTTTTAGAAATCTGTTCTTTAGGATAGACATGCATTCTTGGGACAATAATTAATCAACAAAACTATTATCTCATAAATAAGCCAAGAATATTATAAAAGTATGTCTTTTTCTGGGAACCAAATTAGAAAACTTGACATCAAGGATAGTGCCAAAAAATACATTTACATTCCATAGTGTGCAAACAACTCTGCCACTATAAGACTAAAAAACTAAATTATTTATGAAAGTGTCAATTTCTGTATACAGAAATACCAATTTGGATTACAAATTTATGAGTGTATGATA
>NW_012108230.1:1201066-1240844 GCF_000951045.1 Mandrillus leucophaeus
GGGGCGGGGCAAGGGGAGGGAGAGCATTACAACAAATACGTAATGCATGCAGGGCTTAAAATCTAGATGATAGGTTGATAGGTGAAGTAAACCACCATGGCACATGTTACGTATACCTATGTAACAAACCTGCACATTCTGCACATGTATCCCAGAAGTAAAATAAAATAAAATAAAAATTGAAAAAAAAAGTATCATTTTATTTATTTATTTATTTTATTTTTGAGACAGAGTCTCACTCTGTCACCCAGGCTGGAGTGCAGTTGCATGATCTCGGCTCACTACAACCTCCACCTCCTGGGTTCAAGGAATTCTCCTTCCTCAGCCTCCCGAGTGGCTGGGACTACAGGTGCACACCATCACACCTGGATAATTTTAGTAGAGACGGGGTTTCACCATGTTGGCCAGGCTGGCTTTGAACTCCTGACATCAAGTGATCCGCTTACCTTGGCCTCCCAAAGTGCTGTTATTACAGGCGTGAGTCACCACACTCAGCCTATTTTGAATTATCTAAAAACGTAATTCCTTTACAATGTAGGTATTTTGTTTGTAAGTCTTGGTTAAGCCAGGCAGTATACATATTTAATGGGGCTTATCATATATTTCATTCTATGATGATACATACTGCCTTTGTCAAATGAAGCAAGTCAGTAGAATGCAAAGATTCCTTGGATTTCAGATTCAGAAATCTTATTAGAATTTGAATTTTACCTGGGTTGACGTACATCAAACGAGAGAGCCTCTATTCCCTCATATTTTAAAAAGGGATAAATAATGCGTACCCATATGAATTCATTATGGAGCTTAATTGAGATAATACATATGAAAATATGTGTGTAATATTTGCTGTGTAATCCAAGTTTTAATCACCTCCCACACTTTTCATGGCAAAAGAAGCATGCACAGTCTATTCTAATGAAAACCTAAGACGCCTACCTGAAATCTGCTAAAGGAGTGATACGAGCTGCCTGGACTCCATAGAACTGAGTGGAAATTTAGCTTTCAGTCAGGGCCCTGCATCAGTGACATAGACCACCATCCTCTTTTTCTTCATATACGCTTCTTGAATTCTCACAATACATTACTCAATACATCTTTTTACCTTAGATATTTTAGTTATTTAGGGTTATTTTGAGTGGTTTTATGTACTACTTTATTGAAATAAAATCTCAGCAACTCTCTGCAAAAGGAATTTAACATATGATTTGGGAGCTGCCTATCAACAATCTGAACCCCCTGATCAAATGATATTTACATTTAACTTAGGAGAGTTCCTGAGTTTTATATATATATATACACACACACACATATATATATATATTTAATTATTGGGATGAACGAATGATATTGTTAATGTAATTATTCAAATTCGATCATTTAAACCATGCTCCATTTTTATTGTTGGTCTCTTATTTGCCTGGACATTTTCTCATTAATTCTGGGATAAAGTTGTATTAGATCACACAGTATCTATATTTTTCAGACATAGTATTCTTAGCAATGTAGACAAATAGCTGATTATATTTCTGGGCCTTTTAAATCCAAAAGATTCTAATCAAGCAACAGAAAAATCAAACTTACCAGTTTGTATTAGAATGGGGCTAGCAAGCAATCTGATAATTTTAATCACATGCAATTATTCTACCTTTATCTGAATATTAATCATTATAACATTTAGTTTCTTGAGACATATTATTAAAGATACCAAAAAAATAGTAGCTATGCTCTCGGTATATGCTTGAAATGCAAATCAGCATTTATGTACTGAAGTTGATGAAGAAAGGAATTTATCTCTCTTCATTTAGTTATTCACACTGAAGAAAAATGCTTATATGTTAACCTAAAATTGACATATGTATTAACCTTAAATTGATATCTATGCTAAGGTTAAATTTTCCCCATACAGGCCATTTTACCCTTATACCATCAATGATCACTATTCCTCATATAAAATATATTTACTTATTATATATGCATATGTGTATACAGTATATCCTAGATCTTTTGTCATTATATTCATAAAGAAAACTACTTAGTTATATTCAAAAGATACAGAGTATGACAATGTAAAATTTGTGTAAACTACTTAGTTATATTCAAAAGATACAGAGTACGACGATGTAAAATTTGTGTATTATTTATGATGAGTATACAATTGTTCTACATAAGTAAAGATAATATTAGCAGAATGTGCACTCTAAGTACTTTTTCCAAAATTGGGAACTTTTTTTGCTGATCCATTCATATTTTATGGTCTCCCCCAGTGTCATTAAAGGATACATTATTGGTAACTTCTGGAATGGAGCAAACACCACTATGGCCTGTGCAAGATCAGAATGTGGTTTCATTCATTCATATCAGAACTGTATTAACCAAGCTAACCAAACTAAGGACAGCGTTATCAGGTGAGAAGTCGGAAATAGTAGAGAAGAGGAAAATAGAAAGCCACTGATGTTGAGATCTATTTAATGACAATACAAAATTTAAAGGTGGAATAAGCCTTCAAGATCACCTATTTAAACTGTTTATTTTAATATATTAGATAAACAGATTTCTCCCACTCAATAAAATATGTAACTTTCCCAAATGTACACATCTCATAAGGATTAAAGGCAGAGGCAGGGGTAACTAGAACTCAATTGTCTTTATTCATACATTTATTTTTAAATTTGCCCTTCTAATATTGTTTACTCCTACAGAATGGAGAACAACACAAACATTATTTGTTCTACAATAGACTCATTTAAGCCACTCAGATTTTCTAGTTTTAACATCCTTTCTTGGTGATTAAAGAAGAAATGAAATGAAGCAGAGGGGAAGGAATTCTTGATTATGAACCAAAAACAGGCAAAAAGGGGAAGGAGCAGGAATATGACACAGGGAGAGAACACGCTTTTGGGGCTAGATATGTTTACATATGTTGCTTTACCTAATCCTCACGGCATCAAATAAGGTGGTGTCAATTTCCAACTTTTCAGATTGAGAAGCTGGCAGCTTTTCTCAGGTCACACAATCACAAAACAATGGATGAGGATTACAACAAATCAGCAGCTGGCTTTGTAGAAGACCTGAGAAGTCGTATCTGCATATGTTATATGTAAATTTCATGTCAGCTCCAAAAGAGAATTTCAATAACTTGCCTAAGGTACCAGAAAAAGCAAACAATCTTGAATTTAAACTTAGAAGAGCCTAACTACAACTTGTGTCAATGTTCTTCTTCCTGGACCACAACAGTTTTTCTGTTATTTGATACTTTGCCGCTCTCAACATAAATGTCTTTGGATGGTGGCAAAGTTATTGCCCTTATGAGAGGTGTTTTATGAATAATTTTGAAAATACACATAAAAATGTATTTTGAAAACATATATTAATGCTTTCTCTTTGGGTTTATATAAAAACAAAATAAATGAAAAGAAGTTTCATGGAGGTGGCAGTATGTTTTTTAGTCCCCAATATACTGTTGCTCTCAGGACAAAGTAAGGTTTTAAAAATATGTCCTTGATAGTTTTAAATATTTTAAAAATTAAAATACATTTTATAGGCCGGGCGCGGTGGCTCAAGCCTGTTATCCTAGCACTTTGGGAGGCCGAGACGGGCGGATCACGAGGTCAGGCGATCGAGACCATCCTGGCTAACACGGTGAAACCCCGTTTCTACTAAAAAAAATACAAAAAACTAGCCGGGCGAGGTGGCGGGCGCCTGTAGTCCTAGCTACTCGGGAGGCTGAGGCAGGAGAATGGCGTGAACCCGGGAGGCGGAGCTTGCAGTGAGTGTGATCGCGCCACTGCACTCCAGCCTGGGCAGCAGAGCAAGACTCCGTCTCAAAAAAAAAAGAAAAAAAAAAAAAATTAAAATACGTTTTAAAATCTTAACTGCATATTGTACTTTGAAGGTTTCTGCTATTTGAAAGATAATGCAGCCTTGTCCTTCAGGAATGTCCTACAAAATGCATTTTCAAAAATTTTCTCTTTTTTCCAAGAACATTGTTCACAATTACCTGGCAAACATTGAAGTCTGTCCTTCAGTTGCCTTTTAAAACATTCATCTTATGAATAAGTCTTTAATGTACTTCACAATTAATTCTGATCTTTACTGCTGTGTAGCTTTAAATTTATTTCACTGAATAAATCTTTCATGTATTTTAATTCCAAATTATGGATAAGTATACTGTTGCTTCATTACATTCCACAACATTCCCATTTAAATCCCATATTATTAATCAAGACATCAATTTCCTTACAAGTTCTTAGTAAGTAGAGCATTTCTGTACTGAATGAAGGTATCTACTTCCTGTATATTGTTTTCAAAGATCAATTGTTATTAAATTTGTATTGTAACTGACATGCTAATATATACAAATATTCATATGAAAAATAATTTATCTATAACAGTAAAATAATGTGCTAAAACAATGGACAAAATATGAGTATATATAGTATCTCATGAATAATAAAAAATAATGCTAATACTGTTTCTCCTGAAAACTTTTTAAAATGCTAAGTGAAATGTAACTTTTCAAAATAACTCTAGTCATTTATAGCTGTGGGATTGAATTGTTATATAACTCTATTTTCAGGTACAAAATCATAAAACTATTTTTTTCTGTCTTTTATTTTCATATTTTTAGGTTATTTTGAGCAGGATATTAAGACTGCCACTGTGATTTATTATTTTTTTTATTTTTACTGTGACTAGAGAATTATGTCCTTAAGGTTTAAGATTCCATATAGTTTTTTTAAAAAATCCATCTTTTCTGTGATTAACAATCATAGGTTATTACATCTAACACCTCTTTTTCTCTTCAACTTTCTGAGGTTAAATATTTCAACAACGATTATCAAACAAGAGATATTTCATTTTGATATTTTTGCAAGTTTTCTTCCATTTGCTTTCAAGATTGCATTGTCACATATTATGACATTTGTCATCTTTCTGTAAAAGGGTCTTCATGAGGAAAAGTGAAAGTCTATGTTTTGAAGCAGGGATAAAGAAGATAGTCCCACATTTATTGAACTATAGGCCATTGACTTGAAGCTCATAAAAATTCCTGAGAAGGACCTGTGGGGAGAGAGAATCAACTCTCTGATGAACATATAACTGTAAATGTTAGAGTTGGATAGTTAAGTGCAGATATTTTGCCTATCATATTTTGCTCCATATCAGCGTTTAAATTCTGGGATCTGAAGTAGGTTCTCTTGTCCTTGATTTTTTTTTAATTCAGCCAGCAGAGACCCTTTCCCTTGGTTGCTAGAGCTTATTTGTATACTCAGAATGTTTTTGTATACCAGTTCAACTACAACTCATTCAGTGAACCAAACCCTTTGGGACAGTATTTGAAGTATTGTAAAAATAGTTTTCCACCCAGAATGGTTAGAGGCCAGACAGTGGCTTCCATCTTGCCGTGGGTAATACTGTGAGAACTATGCTGGGATGACCTGGGTGTTCTGGGTGATCAGAGCGGCCAACCTGGCTTCCCTGCCCGAAACCACTTGAGAGTCCAGAACTAAGCAGTGTCCGCTTTCATTGACATGGGCACAGAGACACCTCTGCATTCCCCAGTTTTTAATTAAGTATGGTTAACTTTAACCTAAAATTCGACCAGTTTTAAGAATGCAGAGAATTTATAACTTGCACAAAATAGATAATTGGTTGATACCAAGTACATAAACAAACCAACAGATAATTGATGTAAATTGCCATCCCACTGTGTCTAACCAATGTATTAAAATAAATACTAAGAATGTCACATGTAAATTCACTCACTGCAGATACCTTTCTCCATTGTGCCCTTATTTGTTGATACAGAATCTTAAGAAATAAATCAGCAGTAGAGATTTCACTTTGCTTTACTACCAAAGCATTCTGCTAGAATATAAAATAAAAATACATTGACTAGGGCCAGGCAGAGTGGCTCACACCTGTAATACCAGAAATTTGCCTGTCCAAGGAGTGTGGATCACCTGAGGTCAGGAGTTTGAAACCAGCCTGGCCAACATGGTGAAACCCCATCTCTACTAAAAATAATAAAAATTAGTCAGATGTGGTGGTGGATGCCTGTAATCCCAGCTACTCCGGAGGCTGAGGCAGGAGAATCGCTTGAACTCGGAAGGTGGAGGTTGCAGTGAACCAAGACCACACCACTATACTCCAGCCTGGGCTACAAAAGTGAAACTCCATATGAAAATAATAATAATAATAATACATTGACTAAAGCATACATTATTCCGTATATGTCACAGGTTAAAATTGTTTTGCAAACTATGAGCTGTTTTCTTTCCTATATGATTTTTAATACTTTTGAATGATACTTCTATGATGTTTTATAAAAATAATTAACAGTCTAGGTTTCTGCTCTATTTTTCTGTACCCAGAGCAAGTGCTTTTTTTGATGACTTGTTTGCTTAGCATAATAACTACCACTAAAAGGCAATGCTATCAACGTGCTTTGTTATTTGCATCTGAGTATTTGATACCTAATTCTAAACAAAATTAGGTAAGTCTTGGAACTATAAACTTTGCCTAACACCAAGTCAAGAATTACACTGCTTAATATGTAGCCAAATAATGACAAAAATAGTATATTCTTTCAGTAAAAGGGCAACCTCAGAAAGGTGTGCATTAAGAAGCATTCTCATTGCAATACAATAATTTCATTGTATTCCATCTCAATACCTAGCTTTTCAAGGATACTTGACAGAAGATTACATTTTCCTAATGAACTTCTGTAAGAATACTAGATTATGGTAATTGGATTCAGGTCTCTTAAAACACAGTATCTGCATAAACTGAATATTTTTCTACACATGTATGCAAGGCTTTGCATTCTGCATTTTGTGTTTTGGGTTTGAAAAATAACACTAACATAACTTTTGTTGGGTCACTGTCATTCTTATCATAAAGTATTATTGGCAGATACGATGAGAGGGAAGCCACATTATCTACTTAAATTAGGTAATGCACATATTCCCAAGGTTATGGTCCTAGCAATCATAACAGAAATCTCTGAAATAGTTCTTCTATTTTTTGACTAACATGTATTTGTTTGAGTAGAACCATGAGTGCCTGAAGCAGTGTTAAAGGTATCTATCTGTTCATTACTAAGTACAACACCTTTGACTGGACCAGAGGCTCAAAATGATCACAGAAGTCATTGACTCACAATTTTCTAGAACTAATATTTTGTTAGGGATATCTAGGCCTTAGGCAGTGACAAAGATCATCTTGTCTTGTAATTCTGTATATCTGGAAGAAGTTTTGTAAAACTCTGACCCTAAAACTTCCACTTCATTTGCCACCTTATGTCCCCAGGTAAATGTACCCAAAATAAGGTTATCTAGTATTAGTTTATCTAATTGGCAGTCCAGTAAATAACTTTCCAAAATTTTACTTCTGGTTTCCACAGGGAAACTAGGAAATAGAAAGGTTTTCATCCTCTGGTTATCCCTTTAAAGGAGTTTACTTCTGATTTTTATGACTGAATTGTGCACTTTCCTGTGCCCTGTTCACATCACCACAGTTACTACTGCCTCCTCAAGGAGATGCACACACTTCTTCACAGCGCCATTTATTCCTGAGTACACAGCTGCTCATATGGGTGTAGGAATTTCACATGACATTAATAGGCAGCAATATCTTAGAAGACATGTTTTAACTATTATCATTTGGCTGCCTAGAGAGATAAATTTAGGGAGAAATTTTCTCACTAGAGAACAGATTAGTGATGAATAGCCATAATATGCTGTACAGGTGGAAAACAATGACAGAGAGAAAATTAATCTCCTCAATAACTATCAGTTTTTCTGTACATAATATATGTAAAGATTGTTTATAGATGAGATCACAAAGTAACCTTTTGCCTTTAGTGATGCTGATAATTATTAATAGAGCGCTAAATTTACTTCAGTAATATGTCAAGCAGTATATTAAGCAATTCTCATATATTTTTTCATTTAATCATGACAATAGCCTTGTGAAGTTCTTATTGTTCCTTTCAAAGAAGTGAAATAAAAGCACACAGAAATCATCAATTGCCTAAAGTCACATAGTGGAGCTGGAACTGGAACCTGTATCTCTTTGATTTCATTAAAAAGAATCCACTTCTCAACCTCATTCGGATGAACACAAATTTTCTCAGAGATATAGTGGCCCTGTTAAAAAAAATCACTAACCCGTTTACTCAATCAGCACCAAATAAAAACAACATTCAAATTGTATTTATTAGAAAACTTTATTTTAAAGCTAAGTCAGCCATGCTTTCTAAAGAGATGAAGGTTTGGAAAATGTGTTAGAATCTAATCGCTAAAATAAGAACAATTAATGTTTGCTTGCTTTGGGGAGGACAATATTTACTTCTTTCAAATATTTCCCAAAATAACTGGCTAAAAGTAGATGAAAAAGATCAACCAACTGAGTATAGAAACCATAGCCTTTGTCCACATTAAAATTATACAGCGAGGATGTTTATTTCTCATTTCTCTTGCTTTCTTAGAAAGGACTGACTTTATGTTCCATGCCCCAGGAAAGAAATGTGTGGGAGAGACACATCTGACTAATGCACTCAAGAAAAAAAAAAAAAAAAAAAATGGAGTGTGGTTGACTCAGTGTCTCCTAGGTCTTCTTTTGCATTCAACTGCTTTGAAAGACATATGCACCCTCTGCTGCTCCCTAGGGTAAGTTGAGAGTCTGGCTTTCGCCCTGCAGGGGAGCTGGGCAGATGTCCAATGGCACTAGTGACTGCAGGACTAAGTCTACTTAATGCAAGGATGAAAGATTAGCAGGTCAATTTTGCCACATTAACTAAAGTTCTGATCTCTACTCACTATTATTTGTAATACACCCATCATTGTACCTTTCATTTTCCTGCCGTTCTGTCCTGAGAAAAGTAAAAAGGGTTGTACGGTTTCACAGTTTTTCTTCCATTTCTTTTCCTTTCTTTTTTTAATCTCTTTTCTCCAGGAAAGCTCAGTATCTTCTTGTTAAAAGAAAAACTTTACACAAGTTTAACAGAGTTTATTTGGCCAAAGAACAATTCATGTGTTGAATGGGGCAATGCTCAGAACCAGAAGAGGTGGACAGTGAGCTTTTATAGGCTGAACACAGAATCAAAGTAGACGCATCACCTGATTGGATGCATCTAGGTGTTGGCTCTTTTGGCATGATCTGAGCAATAGTCTGAGCAATGTGTGGCCTGTGCTTGGCTGATTCTCAGCTGCTCATGATCGGCAAAAACTTCGCTGTTTGTTCCAAAATATTTTCCTAAATTATGTTTCAGTTGTATACTTAGTAACTTCTGCTTATTTAATTTAACACTACCGTATTAACATGAAGCCTTGTGAATATGCAAGACTGGTATTGAGGGACTAAATAAGATTGAAGTTTCTGGTATAGTACTAGTGAAAGGTCTTAGAAAATGAAGGTCATGTTGCATTTGAATTTAGCTTTTCACAGTGGCTTATCCATGGGAGATTAGCTGTTTTTAGAGGTTCAGTGCTGTTTTTAATGAGCCCTTGAATTATTAAGTGTGGGTTGTACAAACCTTAATAAGCAAGAATAGTGTTCTCCGCAGTTGACATTGATCTGACCTAAGGCATGCGATGGTCCTTCATGACTGAACATGACCCCACCGAAGCTGAACAACTTTTACCTAGCATATAAATTATATTGAATAAAAGGAGACTTTGATACCTGCTTTATGCTCACTTAAGCCAAGCAAAAATTCATTAGACAAGCATTTATGTCATTGAAGTATGGATTAACTTTCCCTGATTTTCCTGTGCTTCTCAGCCATTACCTCACATTAGAATTTATAATTGCAAAGGGAGCTAAGTTCCAAGTGAGAACTCCACAGTGTGACCGATGTCAGCTAGACGGTGCCAGCTCAGATGTTGCACATTCTGCTAATCTTTATGTAGTTTGTAACCGCATTAAGGGTTAACAGGAAAACATCTAAAGGTAATAATCTTTAGCAACATACACATTGTCTTTAGTCAGACTCCCTCACTTCGTCTCAAATGGGACCTGGTTTGAGCCACTTCCAAAACTCTGGTTAAAGTTTTAGATTTCAGAGATGCAGGCTGTAGTTCCATCCACGTAAGCTAAGTAGATCATATCATTGAAAAAAATAATAGAAAAAGAGACTACTAAATTATAAATTGTTATCCATCAACTTTGATTGAGGCAAAACAGCATGTCAATAAAATTATTTTAAGTGCAAACGTTTAGGAAAGCAATTTTAAAAGCCTGAGCAGGAATATTCTGTCTCTAGGAATTTCTTTTCTCAGAAAATCTAAGACTTACTGGATTGATTTTAAAATATGCTTTGCTCTTGGAATCAGGAGTAGTGAAGAGTGCAAACATAATAAATATAAGCTAATTAAACTGGAGGAGGAAATAATTTCCATATGAGAAATGTGATTTTGAAGAAAAGAGGAAAAATAGATTTTGGAGGTTAAGCCAGACAGACATGAAAGCAGACAATACACACCTGGGCGTAATTAATTTAAAAAAATTAAATAAGATAATCCTGTTTTGGTTCCTGCTAGAGCAGAAAGAATGGCTTGGTTCAAAAAAGCACATAACAGCAGAAAGCAAGCAAGATTTTGTTCACTGGGAGCTTCATCTTCAAAATAGACCAAAAAATGTTGAGAGGTATCTTCTTAAAGATATGATGAAATAAAGAGTTCATTTTTTCAAAATGGCGAATCACAGTTTGAAGATAAGGACTATGTAGTTAGAGAAGTGCTTAGAAAGATTAAGTAGTTAGAGAAATATTGGACACATTTGAGAAGGGAAGACTTGTAAGATCATGGTGTCCCATAATTGTATGATTATGGAGTGATTTTGAAGGTGACCCAGTGAATGTGGGTGGGAAAGTATTACTTTTGCTCTGAGGAAACAAGCACAGAGGAAATGAGACACCTTGAAAATGAGCCAGCAAGAACAATAATACATTATGGCCATCCATGGTCTGATGGTAAAACAACCCCTTAGTGGAAAGATTCAGACCAAGGATATGAAGGTGCATGATATTCTTTTGAATATTCATTGACTCTTGCAAAGCCAAAACTTGCTTATTTGTTCTATCTCACCAAGATGGCCTCACAAAACTAACACCAGAAAAGTTGACAGGAAATACAAACGTTTACTATCACCACAGAAAGGGAAAAATGTATTTATATCTGACAACATTGCTAGCTCTAAGTGTGGTCGAGTCAAAAAAAAAAAAGTGAACTTAGATTAAACTGCTAAAAGCTCAGTTGAGCTTTCCACAATGTATAGGGGGTGAAAAGAAAAAAAATAAATTAAGGTATAACTCACTATTGCAGAAAAAAAGAGAATAGAAATAAATGCTACTTGAGGCTGGAAATATTTAAAAACTGAAGAAAGACAGCCAGGGCTTCGAGGTGTTTTACAGAGATACTGGTCACACACACACACACACCTATTTTTGCTACTATGCCCAATAGCACAGTCACAAAAAAGAAATCTTAGGATCTGGGAACTGGTCCACAATCAGTGCAAATGAATATATGCCTCAAATACCACTTTTTGAGTGAGGAGACAGCGTGAGTAAGTGGATGACAGTCCTGGCTCTAGCTATTGAAGAGGTATGTGCTGAACAGCCATCAATGTGGGTATCTACTCAGGTATCTCAGGAAGCATCTGGAGCTTCCAATGTCAAGGAGTTTAATGTTTATAAATTAATTTTATGTTTGATATTTGATATTTCACATTTATATGTGAGTAAGAGTATTCAATTTTTTGACTGTAATTTTTAAATAAACCCCATAAAGGGAAAGAGCTTAAATTCAAATGTGAAGAATGTGTGGCTAACTATTTTCAGGGTATTACAATAGTAATTATTTAATCTCATCTATTATTTCATCCACTACTACTTAATTTCATCCCATAATCTCTAGTGAAGTACATTGAAGATAGTGGTCATGCATAATTTGTGTTGAAAAACTGGGAAGAAATATTCAGCTTAGGGCTTAGCAAAGCCTTTAAGTTACTTTAATGAATGACTTATTCTAACCCAGTGCTTCTCCAGCTTTAATGTACATAAGAATTACCTAGGGATCCTGTTAAACTGTACAATAATTAGATCTGGACTCACTGTGAAATTCTACATTTCTAACAAGCTCTCAGGTTATGCTGATGCTTCTGTTCTGCAATAGTAAGGTTCTAATCCATTCCAAAACTCTGAGTCAAAAGCTATCATCTTGCCACTGAATTCAGAACTATCACAGAAGAAATGCTGGCATTAGGGCAGTGGCCTATGACACTTGGAACAGGGCTTTTCTAATAAATCACCCCCATCCTCTACTAAAGAGAGCTACTACAACTAGGGCTGATTATGGGATTGTTTGTGCCTACAAGTAAAAAATAATCTGAGGAGTGTTAGAGAAGAGTTAGTTTCCATTCCTCATATTTCAATAAAAGAGGAATATATGTAAAGACATACCTACTTCCTAACACAAGAAATAAAGGCATGGAAAGATTATACTCTGCTTTCTCCCCAAACAGAGAAGTGACACATTTGCTTCAGGTTCAGGGTCTTCCAAGCTCTGCAGAGCCACCTAGCCTGCAAGATGCCTGCTTTCTCAGGTCTGTAGAGCAAGCTTTCGCTGGCCAAGAAGGCCATCATTGTTTAGTCCGACAAACATCAGATAGACCGTTCTGTTTAACACTGAGGTGAAACATTTCAAGCCCAGGTGGCTATATTCTTTTAAAAAAAAAAATATGACATTTTAAGTTCTAGGGTACAAGTACACAACGTGCAGTTTTGTTACATATGTATACATGTGCCATGTTGGTGTGCTGCACCCATTAACTCGTCATTTACATTAGATATATCTCCTCATGCTATCCCTCCCCTCTCCCCCACCTCGCAACAGGCCCTGGTGTGTAATGTTCCCCACACTGTGCCCAAGTGTTCTCATTGTTCAGTTCCCACCTATGAGTGAGAACATGCGGTGTTTGGTTTTTTGTCCTTGTGATAGTTTGCTGAGAATGATGGTTTCCAGCTGCATCCATGTCCCTACAAAGGACATGAACTCATCTTTTTTTATGGCTGCATAGTATTCCATGGTGTATATGTGCCACACTTTCTTAATCCACTCTATCACTGATGGACATTTGGGTTGATTCCAAGTCTTTGCTATTGTGAATAATGCCACAATAAACATACGTGTGCATGTGTCTTTATAGCAGCATGATTTATAATCCTTTGGGTATATACCCAATAATGGGATGGCTTGGTCAAATTGTACTTCTAGTTCTAGATCCTTGAGGAATCACCACATTGCCTTCCACAATGGTTGAACTAGTTTACGGTCCCACCAACACTGTAAAAGTGTTCCTAATTCTCCACATCCTCTCCAGCACCTGTTGTTTCCTGACTTTTTAATGATCGCCATTCTAACTGGTGCGAGATGATATCTCATTGTGGTTTTGATTTGCATTTATCTGATGGCTAGTGATGATGAGCATTTTTTCATGTGTCTGCTGGCTGCATAAATGTCTTCTTTTGAGAAGTGTCTGTTCATATCCCCATCCTTTTTGATGGGGTTGTTTTTTTCTTCTAAATTTGTTTGAGTTCTTTGTAGATTCTAGATATTAGCCCTTTGTCAGTTGGATAGATTGTAGAAATTTTCTCCCATTCTGTAGGTTGCCTTTCACTCTGATGGTAGTTTCCTTTGCTGTGCAGAAGCTCTTTAGTTTAATTAGATCACATTTGTCAATTTTGGCTTTTGTTGCCATTGCTTTTGGTGTTTTAGACATGAAGTCGTTGCCCATGCCTATGTCCTGAATGGTATTGCCTAGGTTTTCTTCTAGGGTTTTTATGGTTTTAGGTCTAACATTTAAGTCTCTAGTCCATCTTGAATTAATTTTTGTATAAGGTGTAAGGAAAGGATTCAGTTTCAGCTTTCTACATATGGCTAGCCAGACTTTGCAATGCGGGCTCTTTTTTGGTTCCATATGAACTTTAAAGTAGTTTTTTTCCAATTCTGTGAAGAAAGTTACTCGTAGTTTGATGGGGATGGCATTGTATCTATAAATTACCTTGGGCAGTATGGCCAGGTGGCTATATTCTTAAAACCATACTCATTGAATAGCTTTATCAGCAATAAAGATGCCATTTTCCCCCATCTATCCAATTCTAGTGTGTTATGTCTCAAAAAGTTTCAAATTCAGGAGGGAAAAATAGAAGTGTTCATTAGTTACCACCTAAAGACCAATGGTAAATATAATAGGTGTGAAATGCCTCCTGATCAGTTCTTTATCGGAAGAATGGTTTTTCTCCTAACTCTAACTGCCACTGGGTTGAGTCCAGAGACCAGATTTTGAAAGAAAGAAGTAAAAATTAGGGTGCTCCTTTCTTTCTCTGTCTGGATTTTTAGTGAAAGAGGACAATTGTGGTAAAGTGATGAAGCTCCCCTACTTAATTGTTGCTTTGTCTATTAGTCCCCAATCTTAGCAACGGGAAAGTTTTAAATGTAACGAAATATGCAGTGAGAACCTGAGCACATGGAGCAAATGTTCTGTTTCCCTTGAACCAGCACAGCGAAAGAGTCAAGGTTCACTGAAGAACTTTGGCTTCTACATCAGTGCCATGCCCACCAAGGTATTAGAAAGATTACATAGACAAGAAATGAGAACCTTTGGGGGAAGCAACTAGTTACAATACAGATGCAATTTTATGCCCCCAGTCTCAACCTGTTTGTAGGGAGCAGGCAGCCTAGAAATAATCGCTTACTTCACAAAGTCAATAGGAAGTGCTGACTAAATGAGCAAAAGGTTACAGCCCTGGGATGGAAAAAAAAAAAAAAAAAAAAAAAAGCTTATGAATGTGAAGATTTTAAGATCAAAGGCAAATGGAGAAGAACCACCACAGATCCTAGCAGTAGGTGTCAGTATGTCCTGCAAAATACGAACAAGACCTGTCCAGAGTCAGTGGACAGGTCTGGCCCCTCATAGCAGAAAATAGCTCAGATACAAAGGACGTTCACCAATGTGAGGTCCTTTTTAACCACAACAAAGGCACAGTAAGACCCCTGATATACACAGTTGCCATTTTGGGGAAGAGAAGGCGGGACACAATCTGAAAGAGACTCATGTACATAAAAGGAACTATTTAAACCAACACTGGTGGGGAGTTGAACTATGAATAGATGAACTATGTTAACAGGAAAAGACTGATACAGTTAACCAAAATATGTATCTTTAGAAGTGGCATGAGGTTCAGAAGAAATATCAGATCTGTTATGGGATAAATAGAAGCTACATTTTCCATATTGACCAAATATGAAATAAACTGAGAATGAAAATATATTAGGGATAAAATATGGAGAACAATCTAATATAGAGAATCTAATCTCATACTGAAGGTATTTTAGAAATGGGCAATGATGAAAATGAAAGGCAGGAAATTTTAAAAAATAAGAATAAAAGTTAAAGAAAAATGTGGATCTTAAAAGTGTTTTTGCCAACCACACACACCCACAAAATTTATGTTTTAATTATTGTTGTGAAATTCAGCATGTCAGTGATATAGGAATTATTACAAGAGAATTTATAAACAAAAAGCAGATTATCCATAATATGAACAAAAGCATATGGGTCTCAGAATCCTTATCGGCAAGAATGTATGTTGGATGACAATGGAGCAAGGCACTACAAATTCTGATAAAAGTTTTTTTCTACTAGAATTGAAAACTTTTACAAATTGTCAACAATATCTAAGCCAGAACAATGGCATTGCAAATTTCCAAAAATCGGAAATTTATTTCTGGCACATCTTTTCCTAGTAAATTAATTATATCTCTCAGAAAATTTTAAAAAGAGGAATAAGTCAAGAAAAGGTTTTGAAATTCAATCAATAATAATTCTGAACCTGGAGATCATTGGAAGAAAATTCCAGGATAATAATCGAAGCAGGAAAACAGAGTTCGCTGGAAGGGATGTTATGGGCATTTTTAAAAAGTCATAATATGCATCAGAACAATTATATAATTCATAACTAGAAAAAAGTAGTAAAGCAGATTAGAAGGAATTCAGTGAATTAATCATTTTAATAAGTGTATTAAGTATTAATTGATACATAGTTAATGTTATATATCTAATATTTAATGAATAATATAATTGAAACTGATATGATATTAATAAGGATAATCCACAAAACTGAAGGTTAAAATATAAAGCAAATTAAAATGTTGCATTATTTGGAGGAATGAATGGCATCTATGTTAGTCCAGGTAGCCAGAGAAGTGGATTCCATGACAACATTAAACCTGTATTTTATTAGGATGAATGATTGTAAGAGGAGATGAGGAGGAAGCTGGGATGACTGGAAGAGCATTCAGAGGGGAATGCAAGTCTGACTCTGAGTGAACAAGAGGGAAGTAAGACTGGTGGGAGCATCTTTGACTGCTGAACAGTAGAAGAAAGATACAACAAGTGCTCTAAGAAGACCTTGAGCCAAAGCAGTGATCAGAAGAGTCTCATGTGTCCCAGAAATGAGCCTACCTTAGTGAGCATCCCACACTCAGTCATTACCCAAGAGCAGCCCCTGCAAGCCTGGCACCATAGCTGGAATCCTTGGTTAATAATATATTCCCTACAGTTGAAGGTTTACAAGGGTCATTCTCATGGTTACCATAGCATGGAAGAAAAACAATTTGGTCCTAAGAATATTCAATGTTGACCGGTCTAGTGATGAAGACATGGTAGTCAAAGAAGAACATGTAATCCAAGCACACCTCTTGGCTTTGCAGTAGAAAATCTCATGTAGTCATAATCAACTTAATCCTCTTCAACTGCTTTAAAATATAAAAACAAACCACACAGATTTAAAAAGTTAGTATGTTACAGAATAGCTGTTTTCTTACAAATGTAAAAATAATACTACAGATATCAGAAATAGCATGGCAGAAGAGGAGCAAAGAAGGAAATGAGGAATAGGACAATTACAGTCTCATCTAACAAATGAGATGTCAAGAGATCATTTCTGTTGTAGACATAGAAAGATATGTGGCTTAAATGTTTTACTTACTTTAATAATTTAACAAACAGAAAAATCACACTGCATGATAAAGAATGTTTTAGTAAGAAAGAAAAAGTGTAGACTGGGTGATATAAATAAAATCTTAATCGACTAGAGAGATAAATAGTGATTTAAGAATATTACTTAGTGTTATGGCTGTATTTACCATAACTGAAAACAAAAATAATTATTTTAAATTTATTACCTCTGTCGAGTAAGCCTGGAGGTTGGGAAGGTTCAGTTTAGAATATTTTTGCTCTTGATTATATAACTTCCTATATAATAGATCAACCTATAAGAATATGATTTTTTTAAGTTAAGGAAGAAATCAATAATTTTGTCATCCGGACATAACTATATTTTATACTTAGTGTTGAATTTTTGTATGTCAAAATTACATAATTGGCCTTCTAAAGTAGATATTGTTTTACAAACTGAATTTGCAAACTGAATTATTAAACATATTTAAACTCTAACATGGTATCTTCATTTCCATTAACACTTACAACTATATACTGTAATAAAACCCCTTACATGTCATTTTTAATTGTAATTGTCTCTTTGTGATGAATTCTAAGAAGTATTATTATATTAAAATCATAGGCATTTTAAGAGACATTTTTCCTCCAAATGTGTGCATCATGTATTTCCTCCATTCTCAATCATGATATATCAGAGTACCTGATTCCCACGTGTTACTAGATTTTTTTGGTCTTTTCCAATGGGTTTCTTATTGTTATTTTTATTGCATTCCCTTTTCTTTGATAATTAGTAAAGTTCAATATCTTTCATAGGTTTATTGGCTGTACTTTATGTTTTGAGTATTGTTGGATATATATACACACACACAATGTATATATACATATATGTATGTACATATGTATAGTGAGATATAGCTATATCTATATCTATATAGATATAAAACCTATTTTTCTATTACAATGCGCCTTTCAATTAGTTTTAACATGTAGACAATTATATTTATAAGTGCCCAAATCTATCAAGCTTTCCATTTGTATTTCCTTCATTTCTTCTGTCCCTTGAAAGACAGTCTCTACTTAGTGTATCTGCAAGCTAAGTTGTCTGTATCTTATAGGTGTGTTTTGTCATTAAAGGCAAGTCATCGCCTTGTTGGATGCTCAGACCAACACAGTACTGATATGTCTCACAAATCCCAGGTATGAGTCTGCCAGAACACTCTCTCTCCCATAACAACACCGAAGATAGCTCCTTGGGACTCTCTCTGTGTGCTTCCTGGGAAATAAGCTTAGAACTATCAATCTGAAGGTATTATTATTCTAAACACGCTAATCAAAATTTCATAACTGGTTTCTAAAATGTTAGCCATATATTTTTCTTTTCTTTTCTTTTCTTCTTTTCTTTCTTTCTTTCTTTTTTTTTTTTTTTTCCTTAGAGTCTTGCTCTGTCACCCAGGCTGCAGTACAGTGGCGCAATCTCGGCTCACTCTGCAACCTCCGCTTCTCAGGTTCAAGTTATTCTCCTGCCTCCAGGCCCCCACTGAGATTACAGGCACCCACCATCATGCCCAGCTAACTTTTTTGTATTTTTAGTAGAGACGGGATTTCACCAGGTTGGCCAGGCTAGTCCGGAACTCCTGATCTCAGGTGATTCACCCGCCTTGGCCTCCCAAAGTGCTGAGATTACAGGCGTGAGCCACCATGCCCGGCCAATATATCTTTTCCTATCTCCTTTGGCAAACATCTCCTACCTTCAAAAATCATGTGCTTTACACTGTGGATATTGTCCATAATGGTAATATATTCTGTTTTCTTTGGTGTTCAAAGTCACTTGAATTCATTAGGAATCTTTTTCCTAATATGGATTTTGAATTTTTAAAAATGCAGGAATAATGTGATTTAAAATAAAATATTAAAAGGGAAAACTATTGGTGAGAAAAGTCACAAACTATTGAGTACTGAGAGCAGATAGAAAATAGTTTGTATGAAAACTATCTGTACATTTAGGAAGACAGCTGCCCTGAACTTTTTCTTAGCAAGAAGTTAAAAACAATCATATTTAATCTTTCTGATGAAAATGGTAATTTGGTTGCTTACATCTGACAAATTCAAGAGTATATTCAAGCATAATGGATTTAGCCTTCCCTTTTTATCTGGAAGAGAACAAAAATTGTGATACAGTCTAAGATTCAGAGGAAATATAAATCCTCCTTCCTTCCACTTACCTTTATTTATTTTGAGAAAGGAAGATCCCCTTCTCAGCAGCCCCGTGTGCCTCTAAGGAAAGAAAGTATATAAGGTCATTTTATTTTAATGATTAGCAATGCATATCAAGCACCAATATTTATATGCCATGGAGACAGAGTTTTTAGAAAACAAACATGGAAGATCATCACATCATCTCAGATGTGTAGAGACAATAAACGTTGTTAGAAATACTCTTGCCCTATTGTACAGGTAATGCTAAGAGAAATAGGAATTTTATTTTTTCTAGGAAATGGTTTTCTAACAAGTGAGAATGTCTACAGTGGTTACTGTGTACATGGTGAATTGCACGAGAAGAAGTTTTTAAAGTGTAGGGACTTTACAGAAACACTTATGTACCTGGGTTGAATACTCACTTACACTATGAACAGTGCAGCAAAGGCTCTGGGTGTTAATATATGACAGTGCAGCAGCATCGTTTGGGGAAAAGCAGAAATGTTACTAGTAAAGGAGAAGTTTATTTGGCCTGGCTTAAGGCAAGATGATGATGTAAACTAATGAGAATGACCAATCTTGTGATCTTTTAATACCACTCTATCTGTATCCTGGAGCAAGTTACAAAACATCTCAGAACATTCTGAACATTATATTCCTGATCTTTAGAAAAGAAGTAATACTACCTGATATTAATAGTACTTATCTTGTAGTTCGCTGTTAGCCTTAGAAGAATACATGAAGTCATTTGTTCGTTACAAAAGCCAAATCGAAAAATAGCATTAGTTTCTAATGGGATCATTATAATTATTATTGTTCATTTTGGATTTGTATACAGTCTTGTATATTTCATAAATTATGTCATTAACTTCTGTCACTTTACACATGGCAAATGTACAATGTTTCCTCATTTTCAAAAAAGTCATTTTTAGTTGTGTCTTTTTTCTCTTTCATTTTCTTTTAAAGAAAAAAGTAATGTTACACTGATTCATTTTAATTCTCTGTGAAACATTGTCTGAAATTGCCTTTTCAGTGAAGGTTCAGTCTGTACTTTTATTTCCGGTATTACACTTAAGCAAGGAATACACTTTTCCCAAAATCATCGTGCTTCTAGAAATTTGATCCTAAGCAATCTTCTGGAAAAAAAAAATCCTAAGTAAAAACATACTATTTTAAAAATCAAGAGATGTGCCAATACTCAGAGAGGCTGAAATACTAAGTGAAATTCATACCCTCTGGCCAGATTTTTTTTAAATACATCATTATCTCTGTAAATTCTTTTTAGACGAGAGAGAGAGAGAGAGAGACAGGAGAGAGACCCTTGAGAAAGTTCTGCTTCTTTCATGTTTCATCTTGGATGCCACTAGTCCCCTTTCTGGAAGTGTGCTAGACCTCGTTGATGAAGATGCTGTAAAATAGTGCTGATTGTGGGTGCTGCTACCAATGCCTTCTGCTGCCCTGGCTGAACTTGGCTGAGCTATGCCAGCCTCAGGAGCAGCAGGTACATTTCTCTCAAGCCTATGATCATAGACTTCTTATAACCTGCAATGACCAGAGATGCTCAGTTGGCCTGGCCTTACTTTGTTTTGCTCACCCAAGAAAGGAGTATTATGAAGAATCGAGGTCAAAAAAAGGACCAATGTGCTCCACTGCATTTATATACTGACACCCATTCACTCACGTACATTGGTTCCATCCTTCCTGTCCATTGTTCTGAAGAATAAAAACCGTATCTCTGTACCTAATATAAAAAAAAATACTAAGCGTAAAGAATTAATGAGTGCCTACAATGTATCTGACACTTAAGTATTTTACAGCCAGGCACAGTAACTCACTTATGCAGTCCCAACACTTGGGAGGCTGAGGTGAGTGAATCACATGAGCCCAGGAGTTCAAAACCAGCCTGGGCAAAGTGGTGAATCCCTGTCTCTAAAGGGGAAAAAGAAACAAACAAGCAAACAAACAAATAAAAATAGCTGAGCATGGTGGCATGCACCTGTGGTCTCAACTACTCCAGAGGCTGAGATGGAAGAACCCTTTGAGCCCGGTAGCTCAAGTCACTGTGGGGTGAGCCCTATTCGAGTCACTTCATTCTAGCCTGGGTGACAGAGTGAGACCTTGTCTCAATATAAAAAATAAAAATAAAAAATTTTAAAAAGGATTTTACATGTATACTTCCTGTAATTCTCACAACAACCTTGCGATGGAAGTATCACTGTTGTTCCCATATTACAGATGAGAAAAATAAGTAGCTTATTTAACACCAAATAACTATTAAAGTGATTTTTACATAATAGGTATATAAAAATAAGGGATTTGTTATACACTTGTAGGAAATGCCTAGGTTTGCAAGGTTCATGCTGATAGCATGATAAATTCTATATATTTTTGACATGGTTTGGCTGTGTCCCCACCCAAATCTCAAATGGTAACTCCCGTAATTCCCACATGTCATGGGAGGGACCCAGTGAAAGATTATTGAATCATGAGGATGGGTCTTTCCCGTGCTGTTCTCATGATAGTGAATAAGTCTAATGAGATCTGATGGTTTCATAAAGAGGAGTTTTCCTGCACATTCTCTCTGTCTTGCCTGCTGCCATGTAAGATGTGACTTTTGCCTTCTGCCATAATTGTGAGACCTCCCCATCCATGTGGAACTGTAAGTCCATTAAGCCTCTTTCTGTTTATAAATTACGCAGTCTCGGGTATGTCTTTATTAGCAGTGTGAAAACAGACTAATGCAGTAAATTGGTACCGGGAGTGGGGCATTGTTGTAACATTACCCAAAAATGTGGAATCGACTTTGGAACTGGGTAACAGGCAGAGGTTGGAACTGTTTGGAGGGCTCGGAAGAAGATAGGCAAGTGTAGGAATGTTTGGAACTTCCTAGAGACTTGGAGGGCTCAGAAGGCAGGAAGATGTGGGAAAGTTTGGATCTTCCTAGAGACTTGTTGAATGACTTTGACCAAAATGCTGATAGTGATATGAACAATAAGGTCCAGGCTGAGGTGGTTTCAGATGCAGATGAGGAACTTGTTGGGAACTGGAGTAAAAGTCACTCTTGCTATGTAAAGAGACTGGCAGCATTTTGTCCCTGCCCTAGAGATTTGTGGAACTTTGAAAGAGAGAGATGAGTTAGAGGAAGAAATTTCTAAGCGACAAAGCATTCAAAAGGAAGCAGAGCATAAAAGTTTGGAAAATTTGCAGCCTGACGATGGAATAGAAAATAAAAACTCATTTTCTGGGGAGAAATTCAAGCTGGCTTCAGAAATTTGCATAAGTAACAAGGAGATGGATGTTAATCACTAAGACAATGGGGAAAATGTCTCCACAGCATGTTAGAGACTTTCGCGGCAACCCCTCCCATCTCAGGACTAGAGCCCTAGGAGGGAAAAATCGTTTAGCAGGCTGAATCCAGGGACACCCTGCTGTGTGCAGCATCCCAGGCGCTCCAGCCTGGGCTAAAAGGGACAAAAGTACAGCTTGAGCCATTGCTTCAGAGAGCACAAGCCCCAAGCCTTGGCAGCTTCCACGTGGTGTTAAGCCTGCCAGTGTGCAAAAGTCAAGAATTGAGGTTTAGGAACCTCAGAGGTGTGCTGCGGGGGGGATGGAATCCTCTTGAAGAAGCTCTGCTGTGGCAGTATGGAAGGGAAATGTGGGGTCAGAGCCCCACATAGAGTCCCTACTGGGGCACTGCATAGTGGAACAGTGAGAAGTGGGCCACTGTCCTCCAGACCCCAGAATGGTAGATCCACCGACAGTTTCCACTGTGCACCTGGAAAAGCTGAAGACACTCAGTGCCAGCTTGTGAAAGCAGCCAGGAGGGAGGTTGTACACTGCAAAGACACAGGGATGGAGCTGCCCAAGCCTCTGGGAACCCACATCTTGCATCAGCGTGACCTGGACTTGAGACATGGAGTAAAAGGAGATCATTTTGGAACTTTAAGATTTAACTGCCCCACCATATTTCGGACTTTAGCCCCTTCATTTTGGCCAGTTTCTCCCATTTGGAATGGGTGTTTTTATCCAATGCCTGTTCCCCTGTTGCATCTAGGAAGTAACTAACTTGCTTTTGATTTTATAGGCCTATAGGTAGAAAGGACTTGCCTTGTCTCAGATGAGACTTTGGACTGTGGACTTTTGAGTTAACACTGAAATGAGTTAATATTTTGGGAGACTGTTGGGAAAGCATGATTGGTTTTGAAATGTGAGGCCATGAGATTGGAGAGGGGCCAGAGAAAAATATGGTTTGGCTGTGTCCCCACCTGAATCTCAAATTGTAGCTTCCATAATTCCCACGTGTCGTAGGAGAGACTTGATGGGAGGTAATTGAATCAGAGTGCGGTTCTTTCTCATGCTGTTCTTGTGAGAGTTAATAAGTCTCAGGAGATCTGATGGTTTTATAAAAGGGAGTTCCCCTGCGTTTGCGCTGTCTCTTGCCTGCTGCCAAGTGTGAGAGGTGCCTTTTATCTTCCACCAAGACTGTGATGGCCTGCCCAGCCACGTGGAACTGTGAGTCCATTAAACCTCTTTTTCTTTATAAATTACCCTGGCTTAGGTATGTCTTGATTAGCAGCGTGAGAAAATGCAAATATAATTTTAATCCCCAAAATGACTCCTGTAATAGTATATCGAAGTGCGTGTTCATTTTTGATGACAAAGAACAATATGCTAAATAAACCAAAAATTGTTTAATTTCCTTCCCTGCCAGGATGGTGCATTTCAAATTCTGATGGGCATTCTATTCCAATTTATTAAATTGGAATCTTGTTAAAATACAGATTCTACGTTAGCTGTTCTGCAGTAGTTCCTGAGATTATGCATTTCTGATAATCTCACAGGTGATGCTGCTCTGCAGACTACAAGCCTTAGTGTATCTTTGGGTGCAACTTTAATACTTGGTTCTATATTTCCATGAAATCCTTGTGCTATAATATGAAAATATATTTAGTTATTGCATAAGCCCATTAGCATTTAATAGGGCTACATCATTCAAAAAAAATTATAATTATAACCCCAATTGGCTATCTCATGTATTCACAACATCTACTTTTTAATTAAATTATGAGACCAAAAATGGAGCAAAGCAAACATTTTGTCACTGAAAATACCAGTGAGATGCCCAAAGGAAACAGAAAAGTATGTACCATTAAAAAAAAAAAAGAAAAGAAACTTGGGATTATACGTTTTATGAGTGCAAAAACATGCATACAAAAAATTACATTTTTACCCCACAAAATCACAAGTATTCACTTAAATCAATGCCATCACTGCCTATCTAAGTCTTAAAGGATAATTTGATGGCCTATGTATGATATAGGAAAATAGTTATTTTTTCATGTATGGTTCTCAAATCCTATTCTAGTTCTGTTACATAAGTTCTATTAAAGTAATACTAGCACAAAAACTGTTTTTGCATTCCCAACATTTGCCTGAAATTGCCCACTCCCAAATTAGACTTTAAAGCAATTTCATGGATATTTTAGTTCAAATGTTGCATTTCCTTCCAGTCATCCAGATTCCCCATGTCGAATTCCCACCAGCAGTACTGGTACTCATATGATCACAAGGATGAAAGCGAGGCAAAAGCACAAAGGGTATCAATTGTGTCAGAGTATTCATAATTAGCCACTTTGTGGGAAAAAAAAAATCACTGCCTCACAAAGATACCTGAAATTAGTTTCGCACAATGACCCTTTTCTGCACCTGTATTGTCAGCATCTCGGGCTCAGCTGGAGAGAGGAGGGCACTCTGTATTGGAGCGCAGTCAGAAACCAGTCACACCTGCAGCCTCATGAGTGATGAGCATTGAAATAGAAATTCCCAGTGTCACAATTAACCTTGATAAACTATGATCATTGAACACTCAGTTTAAGTGTATATACAAATACATAGTAAGCTTCATGGAACTCTTATCAAAGCTACAAATTGAGCTACTGAAATTTGAGAACAAAGACTAAATTCGGTAAGACTAAATTAGCCCAGGTACACTTCAAAATGTGCTTGGGCTAAAAAAGGAAATGTCTGCTATATAGTTGGTGCAGTTTATCTTTATTTTCTTTTTCTCTTCAGTTAAGGATACTTAGCACTGATGAAACAGTTGTGAATGGTTTACCCTATTTTACTCTATAATGTTTAGCAGTGATTCTCCACCTGTATCATATATCGCCTAGATGGGTCTTTAAAACATAGGTTGGTGGGCCTCCCTCTGTTGCATTCAGTCAGCCTGCAGTGGGCCTGAGAATTTGCATTTCTAAAAGTCTCTTTTGTCTTGATGATGCCACTGGACCCTAGATTACACCTGGAGAATTGTTACCTTAAAGTGTACTGTCAAATTATGCTCTCTAGATCAGTTAGCCTAATTTGTTTTTAGTTTGCAAACTCTTGGGGGTTTTCTTGTTGTTGTTGCAGTTTTGTTGTTGTTGTTGTTTGTTTTTGATGGAATCTTGCTCTGTCAGGAGGCTGGAGTGCAGTGGAGTGATCTCGGCTCACAGTGTTGTTGCAGTTTTAATGAGATTTATGTTTTCTATAGATTCAATTAGAAATCTTTCATGTAAAACTTTGTGACTATGTTATTCCAGCAAATTTTCATGTGTCCTATTATTCTTCTAAAGTAATCTACATTGTTAAAAATTGAGAAGAAAGTTAAAATGTATCCTCTTTTTTTGGTACCTGACAGGCTTTAGAAATTTATAAATAATTTGCTAATTTTATAGATAATTGTTCAAATGGATGATATAATATAAAGCAGTTGCAAACTTAAGAAAATGAGAAAAGGGCTTCCATGTTAACTGTGGACAATGGCTGCAGAGGGCGGTATGGATAGCCTATATCCAGTGTCCTCCCTACCCACAGGAACATAATTATCAATCAGCGTTTGCTGTGGAGTCAATCATGTTGGCCATGAGTGCATCCAACATCTCAAGCTCTCTAGACTACACCATCAGTCTGTAAGCTCTACCTATTGTATGATTCCCCCTCTAAGGTACCTCTCTGTGAAAAGTACAGCTCTAATGCTGTCAGGTTTCTGTACATGAAGAAGGAACTTGGTAAGATTGAAAATAGGATGAATGAAAAAGTAATTCCAGTTGTACAAGAGAACTGGTTGTACCATATGTTAGTGGTTAACCTGGAGTAACTTCTTCAAATTTTCGGTAAACTCATTCCTGGAGAAGATAAATTTTTAGGACTCAGTGTTAGCCTGAGACTTCTGGCTGGAGTTCTGGGTCCCAGGGATTTGGGGACATCTTAGTATTTATGGATTCCAGTGAATAATTCAAAGCCTTCAAGATAAAGTAAGTTGTTTCTGATTCAACCTCAAGAAATGGGTATATTTACATATTCTACAAATGAGAAATAAAGCATTGTAGTTGCACATCGTGTGAATTGTATTAAAAACCTCTAGAGTCTGGACCCATAACTTAGCTTCTTTGAAATTTTGAGCAGGTTCTACTTTATTTACAACTAAATGTCAACAATATTGAAGAATAAAAATAGTCATTACTATAAGCACATGCTATGAGAACAGATTTGGAATACAAATCACCACTTTTTCTTCTGGTTTTATCTACCTTCTTAATCCCCAGATTGCCTCATTATTTTACAATGTTTAATGTTATAAACTGGATATGCAGAACTAGATAGTGGTATAAACCAGTATGATAACGTTTAATTCACTTTGGTTATACCCACATTTTGGGGAACCACATTAAACAAAGTAGACCCCCCAAAAATGACAAAGGGCAAGTCTTGAGGCTAATTTTGGCTACACAAACTTAAACGTATGAATGAAATATGTGGAGGGAATCTAGAAGAAAAATTTGTCTTTGAGTCAACACAGCAGCTTGAAATCTTTTAAAGACACTGGCGTTGTTGTTTAATGGGTATAGTTTTGGATCTACAAGATTAAGACGTTCTAAAAGTATGTTTCACAAAATTGTGGGCATACGTAACACTACTGAGTTATACATTGAAAAGGGTGAAGATGGTAAATTTTAGGTAATGTAATTTTTCTTCACAATAAGAAAATCACTGGGGATCTAAAAATTCACATGCTAACTTCTTGATAGAATCCTGTCCTTAAAACCCTATGAATACTATTAATGTTTTTTACTCAATAGTATATCATAGAAGTTATATATCCATTAACACAGCAAAAATTATTGTTTTAAGCCCCTGCTTTGTAAAAGGCATGGTTCAATTGTATGTATGTTAAAGACATGAACAAAACTGTTCCTACCTTCACTAGGCTTACAAAACAAATGGACATTTCTTTTTCTTTTCTTTTTTTTTTGGGGGGGGGGGCTTGTTTTGCTGTTGTTGTTGTTGTTGTTGATGTTGTTGTTGAGACAGAGTCTCACTCTGTCGCCCAGGCTAGAGTGCAATAACATGACTCGGTTCACTACAACCTCCACCTACCAGGTTCAAATGATTCTCCTGCCTCAGCCTCCCAAGTAGCTAGAATTACAGGCACCTGCCACCATGCCTGGTTAAGTTTTGGATTTTTAGTAGAGACAAGGTTTTGCCATATTGGTCAGGCTGGTGTTGAACCCCTGACCTCAGGTGATCCACCTGCCTCAGCCTCCCAAAGGTCTAGGATTACAGGTGTGAGCCACCGGCCCTGTCTGGAGATTTTTTTCCACATGTCATTTTGGTATATGCCATCTTTTTAAATGCTGTCCAGTGTTTCACTGGATGAACTTTGTTTTATTTTCTCTTACTGTTGAATACTTTGAAGCATTCCACTTTTTGGCTATTATGAATAATACTGAAATCAATACTTTTAACATATATATATATTTGAGCCCATGTGAGAATCTAATTCTTTGAAATAGGAGTAGACATGCAACTGGATACAAAGGATTTTTGCATTTCAAATTATCCAAATCTTTGCTGTATTGTTTTAAAAGTGCTTACACCAATTTAATCTCTTATTATCTTATATGTAATTCCTTATTACAACCTTACCAACAAACATCCACAAACTCATAATTGTACATCCATCAACACCACAAATTACCTCTCTTTTTTATAATTAATTCAATTGATATCCATATATGAGGTAGTATATTTTAGTAGTAAAAGGTAATGTTCTATAGTCTTTCTAATCACAGTGTAGCTATTGAACAGGCAACATCAACATCACCTGGGAGCTTGTTAGAAATACAGAATCCTGAGCCCCAACCCAGATACAATGAATGATAATGATAATCTGCATTTTAACGAGATCCCTGGTTGATGCAAATGCAAATGAAATTTTGAGAAGTGCTGATTTAAGATAGTGCAGACCTAGGTTGTGGTACTTTATATCTGTGTGAACATGGACACCTCAATATATGTAAGTTTCCACATCTACATAGTGTGAGCAATAATATTACTTATCTCATTTGGTCATTAAGTGATTTCAGTGAAATAATATTTATAAAGTAGGTAGCGGAGAGTTTGGTATGTAATAATTATCAAGTAAATATTGGCTTGTATTAATTATAGTGAATCCTATATCTAGCATATTATTATTATTATCTGATTAGTATCTATTTTTTGCTGACTGCTTGTTTTTGACATTAACTAGTAAGATTTTTTTAATTGAATTTAGCAAGGTTTCCTATGTTTAGGGCTTACAGGTTTTGTGTACTAGTATAAATAGAACTTTCCTTTTCTAATATTATATATTTCATTGGCAGAACATATAAATAAACTCAAAATTTATTACATTTATATGGTTTTAATTCTTTAATCCTAATAAGTTATTTTCCAAATATACTTGCCATGACATTTATTTGTTATCCCTGCTTTCAAACATATTAAAGATAAGTAAACATTTAGCCTGTTCAGTGGGTGCTGCTACTCTTACCGTGTCTCTTTACTGGGTGTGTGTGTGTGTGTGTGTGTGTGTGTGTGTGTGTGTGTGTGTGTGTTTCCCTGGGCCCTTTTCAAATGATTCAGAAGGTCAGGCCTATAACCCTTTCCTAGAAGGGTTACTTTAGTATACTTTAATACATCTGTCTGCTGTTTTTCCCACTTTATGTGGAGCTTATATTTTTCCAGGTTCAGTTTTATTTCATTACTTTTAGCTCAACAAAGTTTTTGTTTTATCAACCTATTGAGAGTAAAAAAATGGATACACACTTATTTTTTTCATTTACTAAACACTTTTATCACCTCTGGGGACATGTGCACAATAACGCTGACCTCCCACAGTTAAGCATTCTGTTCACTCATTGCATGAGGTATTTCATCTCTGATCAGCATGGAGGCCTACCGGGTACTTTATTCATAAATGATAGGCATCTTCACTTTTTAGCTTCAGGAAAGTTTTCTGTAAATCTCCATAAGCATTTCAGTGTTGCTTCCTTCTTAAAATGAACGTGTTCATGTTAACGATTTAGAATTCCCTATGGAGAATAAAGAGATGGCAAATTTTATTCCATGATCAAGACAGGGGGAAAAGAGGGGCAAGCTACTAGTAGGTTCTTTCTGATTAAAAACTTCTTTATATATACTTTGGAAATACTCATAATTTAAGATGTGGACATATATATATATATATATATAATTCATATTGCTCTTTTATTAGAGGAGAATATCTGTGATTTCCAATTTTATTTTCAAATTTACTTCCCCCACTTTCTTTTTATTTGAAACACAGATAATCTATAAAGTTATATTCCAGATGATGACAAGTTCCTCATAGGAAAGGAAGGACACAGAAATAGGTTTTGCCTTTGGAAGAGTAGGGGAGGAAAAGGTGGTAGCCATAGGGTGGGTAAGAAGAAAATTAGAATAAGTAAATAAATAACAAAAACCTGATGGTCAGGGACTTGTGTGGTGGTTGAGAATTCTAGGTAGCCACAAAGACCAAGAGTGCCTTCAGCCTCTTGTCAGCTCTTCCCTGGGCTTCTACCAGACATTCATGAAAAAGTTTGGGTTCATGTTAGGGGACCTGAGAGAACTCTCAATGGGGCAAGTGCATAAATGATGGTTAGTTTCTGCTTCAGCATTGGTGCCAACTACTGAGGTCTTCTTCCATACATAGAAAAAACATCCACCACCAAGGGAAGAGCAGAAATTATTTCACTGCCGATCACCACCACCCACCATCTGTTCCTGGCAAGTTTTGCCAGTGTGCTATGGGTAAAGATAAAAGTTATCTGCATCTGGGTGATGAGCAAAGAATTGCCACAGCAGAAGTCCCAGGCAAAAGCCAGGATCAACTAAGTGAAGGGAAGAAAACCTATGCACAGCCTTCCATCAATGATGCTACGCAACACCCTTTGCTCCTGGGCCAGGGGCAGTGACCTGCGACCACTAGAAAGGAAGCAGGAAATAGACTTGAACATAGGTTTCTGGTGACACAAGACAGTATTCAGCTTCCATAGTGGATGTGTAAGGATGCTGAGAAAAACTCATCCCTGAAGTTCACATGGCAATGCCCTCCTGTAAGTGACAAGTTCCAGCAGTTCACACATAGGAAGAAGAAAAGCAAGTCTTCTTAGAAAGACCACCATCTCTGATATGGGCATTCAGTCTTGCTGAAATTAGAACATAGCACTGAGGAAAAGTGGTATTGTACTTCAAATCTCACTCTTTTTTTAAAGTAGTAGTAGTCTATCACTGGAGAAATTTGAGGTCTGTGGTGCACTTAAGGTAACTCAAGCAATAGTAAACTGAAACATAGCTCAACTACAAAATAGAAAGACTCAGCTCCCCTTATCAACAGAACGAAGCTCTACATTTTCTTGGCATAAATATTGTTTACCTCAGTTTCTAGTGTAATTTTATCAACCAATATCCAGCACCTGGTCATACGTGCATATACTATGCACATATACTATTTTTCCACAGAAAAAGCAGTCAATACAACCAGAAACAGTGATCATACAGATTTCAGTATTAAATACTATAAGAAGGGGATTAAAGTAACTATAGTTAATATGTTACAGCCAACCTGGAAAGGTAGATAACATTCATTCATGAGCAGATGGGAATTACCACAGACAAATGAAAATTGTAAAAAGTACATTGAAAATGGGGTAGATACAAAGTACATACACAGGTACACAATCAGAAAATGAAACAAATTCCAAATTCATACACATACACTCACATACACACATGCTTAGCTGTGTTCTAATAAAATCGATGAAAGTCATTAATAAACAAAATATCCTGATGTAACTCAGTAGGGAAAACATTATTTAAAAAGGAAGAGAAATAAAAATGATAGCAGGATTCTTATCTCAAACTATACAGGCCAGAACACAATGGAATGGGATCTTTGAAATACTAAAAATAAAAATCTATCAATATAGAATTCTAGAGCCAGAAAATAATATATTTTAAAAGTGAAGATGAAATATATAGTTTTTCAACAACAAAAAAAATACTAATAAATTCATTTCTAGGAGAATTACATTGCAATAAATGTTAAAAGAGCTTTTCAGACAGAGAAATCATGGGAAAATAAAGAATGTAGAACCAGTAATGTGTACAGAAATACTGAATAATTGTATGACTATTCATCTTAAAAGATATTTGTTTGTTTGTTTGAGATGGCACCTCATTCTATCTCCCAAGCTGGAGTGCAGTGGTGTGATCTCAGCTCACTGCAACCTCCGCCTCCTGGGTTCAAGCAATTCTCCTACCCAGTCTCCCGAGTAGCTGGGATTACAGGTGTGCACCACTGCATCCAGCTGATTTTTAAATTTTTTATTGGAGACGAGGTTTCACCATTTTGCCCAGGCTGGACTCAAACTCCTGACCTCAGGTGATCCGCACACCTCGGTCTCCCAAGGTGCTCGGATTACTGGCATGAGCCACGACATCCAGCCCATCTTAGAAGATATTTGACTCTAAAACAAATATAGAAACCCTACACAAATAAATAAACCAATACTCTAAACAAATATGGAAACAATGTTTTTTGTGGATAATAACATTTTTAGAATTAGCTTGCACAACAGCAATAACACAAAAATGGGAGTGTTAAAAAGCAGAATTTTGTTGTAATCTTTTCATATTTCATATGAGGTAGCATAAAATTATTGAAAAACAGCCAGGTAAGTTACAGTCATATTGTAAGTCATAGAGCAATATTTTAAATTAAAGCAGTTGAAAACTATTAAACCAATAGTGAGAATAAAATAGAATCATAAAACTACTCACTTAATTAAAAAATAAGCAGAAAGAGAAGAAAAGTGAAAAGGACAGATTTCACAACAAGAAAAATATCAGAGTGGTTGATTAAGCATAGTGACACTGATAATCATGTTAAATAAAAATAGTTAAACACTCCAATTAAAAGGCAGACTGACAGACAAAGTAACAAGTCAAGACCAAACTCGGTGTCATCTGTTAACAAACACACTAACAAGGGGTCTACTATCTAGGTTAAATGTAAAAGGATGAAAAGATAAATGTATTATGCAAACACTATTTAAAAGAAGTTGTAATGGCTAAATTAAAATCAGAATACAGTCAGACTTTATACAAAGAAATATTGCTGGAGACTAATTGTTCACTATATAAAAATAACATATTAATCTTTAAAAATTATTAATTTTTACTTACCTAATGACAGTTTCAAGAAAAGTAGAAATTCTTAATAGTAAAAAAAGATTAAAATAATTAACACTTATAGTTGATGAATTCAACATCCTTTTGCAGTATTTGATAAAATAAGTACACATAAAATCAGTAAGTAAATCAACTTGGCCTAATTAGTATTTACAGAATACTGCACACAGTGAGAATACACATTTATTTCAAGTCGATACAGAAGTTACCACATAAAACCTCATTTTATTTCAGAAAAACAAAAATTTCAAAAAATTTAAAGAAATAGAAGTCATACAGATCATATGCTTAAGCAACAAATAATTTGCTTGTTAATGAATAACAGAAAGATATCTGGAAATAAAAATTATTTTGAAACTAAACAATCCTTTAAAATTATGCATGGATCAAAGAAGAAATTTCAAAATCCATTTCCTACTCCATTAAATGAAAATAGAATGTATCAAAAATTGGGGTATGCAACCAACGCTGTACTTAATAATTTCATAGCCTTTAATGGCACTTTTTCTCTCTCTCTCTCTATATATATATAAATATATATATACACATATATATGGATATATGGAAACACATTTTAAATCATCATTGATGTATACATCATTGATGTGTACACAAGCACATCTTAAATCAATGATCTGAGGGGTTTTTTTGAAAATTAAAAAAACAAATTAAATGCAAATTAGATAAAGGGAAGTCTGTAATAAACACATGACAAAAATCAGAGAATTAATCAACACATATATTGTCAACTTACCTTTCAAAAAATGCAAAGACAATGCAATGGAGAAAATATGGTTTTGTGTTTTTTTTCAACAAATGATGCTGAAATATTTTGATATCTTTTTTTAAATTATGTAGAAACAAATCTTGTACCTTTTACAAAAATTAAATCAAAATTTATCATTGACATGAATGTGAAATGAAGAACTATAAAAATTCTAGATAGAAACATAAGTGAGAATATACATGACCTTAGGTTTGGTGGTGAGTACTAGATTAAACCCTAAAAGCATACTCCATGCAAGTACTAGTCGATTAGTTGGACTTTATTAAAATTTAAAACATTTTCACTGAAAAAGAAAACACTGTTAAAACAGACAAGCCATAGACTGGAGAAAATATTTGAAATACCACATACGTGTTAAAGGGCTTGCACCCAAACTCTACAAAGAAACACGTAAAACTCAGTATAAAAAAGTGAACACAAGTTGTTTTTTTGTTTGCTTGTTTTTGAGACGGAGTCTCGCTCTGTTACCCAGTGGCTCAATGCGACCTCTGCCTTCTGGGTTCAAGTGATTTTCCTGCCTTAGCCTCCTGAGTAGCTGGGATTATGCACGCCACCACGCCTGGCTAATTTTTGTATTTTTAGTAGAGATGGGGTTTCACCATGTTGCTCAGGCTGGTCTTGAACTCCTGAACTCGTGAAATGCCTCTCTCAGCCTCCCAAAGTGCTAGGATTACAGGAGTGAGCCACTGTGCCTGCCCAACACAAGTTTTAAAAGGTCAAAAGACCTAAACAATCATCTCACAAAGGAAGGTACACAGATGGAAATAAGCATATGGAAAGATGATCAAAATCATTAGCCATTGTGGGAAACAGTAAAAACTATAATGAGATGCCACTATTCTTATTAATGGTTAAAAAACAAAATGAAACAAAATCTGACAGTGGCAATTTCTGGCAAAGGTACAGAACAAAAGACACTGTCATCAACTGCTGGTTGGAATACAAAGTTGTGCCACAACCTTAGAAGATAGCTTGGTTGTTTATTACAAAGTAATGTAGTCTTACCTACTGTAGTGGAGGTCCTGTGCTAAATTCAGTGACACATGTCCACAGTAATAAGTCACAAGTACACAGATATAATATTATTTTAAATACTTAATAATACTGCATCCCTTTATCCTCATGACATTTTTGGTTTTTTGGTCAGTCCTGAATCTGCATTCCTAGGTAGTCAATTAATTGGAAAACTTATGTCTCCACAAAATCCAGCATGTGAATATTTGTAGCAGCTGCATTCATAATCACCCCAAATGGAAATTATCCTTATGCACTTAAACGAATGGATAAACAAAATGTGATACAGCTATATGGTAGAATACTGTTAAGAAATGCAAAAGAAAGCTATCAATCCACGCATGGATCTTAAATACATATTGCTAAGTGAAAGAAGCCTTTCAGTGAAACCTATATCCTGCTTGATTCCCTTCATATGACATTTTGGAAAAGGTTTTTGACATGGATTTTGATAATAGTTTCAAGGGCATATTCTTATCTACAAACACATCAAGTTTTAGACATCAAACATCTACAACTGTTTACATGTCAATCATATCTCAATAAAGTGGTTTAATTGAGAGAGAGAAGAGAAAATAGGTGTAAAGTAAATATCCTGAAATTTGAAAGAAGTATAAAATTTAAGAGGGAGAGAAATGTATGTATTGATTAGTAAAATGCAACATAAAATAAAAATGTGAATAAATGACAAAAAGAAAGTATGGTATAACCACAAAATAAAATATTATTCCGCAACCAAAATAAGTAAAGAAATTATGATTCATGTAACAACATGCGATGAATCTTTACAGAATAGTGCTAAGTAAAAGAAGCACATTTAGTAGGTACATATCAGACTCCTTTTATATGCCATTCTAGTAAAGATAATACTGTACTACTGACAGAAGACAAATGAATGACTGTCAGACATTTGGAGAAGAAAAAGGGAAAAGATTTTCTCCTGCCTGCAAAAGGGCAGGAGGAAAAGTTTTGGGGTAATAAAATTGTTCTATACATTCATTATGTTTTTGGTTAAGCAATTCATCAAACTGCGATCTTAAAAAGTTTGATTTTTAATTTTCTTATATAATGCTGCAGTGAACTTCACTTTTAATGAAAAGTTCAGTCTATAGGTTTACTGCAGCAGAGACACCTAGGGATTTAATGTTATCAAGCACTCAGATTTCTGGGCCCTGAGCAGACATATGGAATAAGAACCTTGGGATGTGGAGCCTGAGAAGCCACACCTTTCAAAATTGCCCTTCCAAGCCCCGGCGCTGACATAAGCATTTGTTTGACTATTCCATGCTTAGAAATGCCTTCTGAGCTTGTTAAATAAATCAGTTTATCATGTTTCACTGGAAATAGGTAAAATCTGTTCTTTTATTAATAAACACAAAATGTTAGTAGTATATGATATGCTTCTTCTTGCATCAGCTTTCTGAGGTCAGACACATCGATTTTAGTATCACAAGTAAGACCACAGACTTTTAATATCTCATTGGCACAAACAACGGGACTATATTTGAACATAACTACTTTTCAGGTTATAGAAGAGTTCATTTCATCAAGAGCTTCATAAAGATCCACTCAGAGGCTTGACGGAGAAGTAAATTTAGCAGTTTATTTTGTGTAAGAGTCTCAGATGAACTGAGCAGAAAACACCTGTGCTCAGCAATCTCTTGGTGACTTATCTGTTTGCAGGTGCAAAGCGAAGTGATAGCACGATGTTAAGTTTATTTATGTTACTACATACAGACTATGTCTGAGCTTCACTTTCTCTCTCAATACTTTCTAAAGTTCTTATGACATTTTTATATTAAAAATTAGGAATTGTTTTGTTAGATTATAATGGATTAATAGTGAAGTAACTTTGTGAATTTTGATGCCTTGTTGTTGCACCTGAGGCACCAAAAATTAAAATATCTCATCCAACGGTATTGATAAATCTTATATTTGTGGAACATTAGCATGATGCTAGAGATACCAAAATGAAAGGAGTACTTGCTTTCAAATTAAGTTATTAATATATTCTAGCAATAGAATGAAATGCACAGTCTATCATTCCGTGCTATAAACTCACAACCGTTTATTCAAACAAAATACCAGATACCAAAATTTTAATGGCACATTTTTCTGTCAAATTAACATGTTTTCATAAGGAAAACAAATGTATCGATAGTTTTGTTTTGGCACAAAAGACAATCACAACTTCCACAAGACCAACAACTTTAAATGACTTGGATTTAAAATCAGAGTTACAAATATTTACACACCATGAAGTATTATCTAACACAAATTGTAAATATCAATTGAAATAGCATCCAGCCAAGCATCACAATATGTTAGTCATTATAATACCTGTATTATAATACAGGTCATTATAATACCTGTATTAAATCACAGAGGATCTTTATGAGTTTTTTTATTATAACTTTAGCTTGATTTATTTTCATATCCCTAACTTATCTGCAAATCTATATCTAGTAATTGGACAAAGAGCTACAAAACAACAAATATTTCATGCTACTCTTGGGTAATTTTCCAGTGGACAGCAATTGCGTTTTTGCCCCAAACAGATGGGCATCCTGTTATATTCTAACAAATGTCAGCCTTACTTGACAAGGGCAGCAATCTACTTGATAAGGGGCTCACGTTTCTTCTTGTTCCCAGCCTTCACTGTCTTTCAGTTTTGTGCCTCAGGCATCACACAAGGTATGAAATTTAAGTCCACGTGCTTATGCTCTCTGCTACCCAACTCATGACAACTGACAGTTGCGTGAACACCTGACTTAAAATAGTATCATCTCAATCACTTGCAGATAGATAAATAGCAGAGGCATAGACATGAATCTTACAATACAATGTCATGCTTGAAGAAGTTGCATTTAGAGTTGCCCTTAGCAACCAGTCTAGTTTATTTTCCTCCTTTCAAGCGCAAGCTATTTTTCTGCTAAAGTGGAAGTTTCCTATTTTTCAGGGAGTCTTCCTTTCAATTCATATACTTTTTCTTATACACGTGTGATCATTCACAATTCCCTTATGGTTTGCCTAGTATCAAACTCTGTCAAAGGCAGAGTTTAACAATATTTTTCACTTTTTATTTTTCTACAGTTATATTATTACCAAAAAGTACTATATTGTATTTCTCAAATGAATTTATTTCAAGTGTGTACAAGGTTGGACAGCTCTGTACAAATCTAATTGAAGCTAAACAAATACTAAGATTTGAAAGTAAGTATGAAAATAAAGTTTTGTTTTATTTGTTTTAAAAGTAAATTAACTCTTTTGATTCCGGATTAAGAGGTTATTTATCTAATTACATGGATTTCTTCACTACTTTTGCCCTGTTAACTATCATTTAAAACATTTGTAACCAGAATAATAATATATTATGAAAATAGGTACATACCAATAACATAACTTTAATCTTTGGAACAAATTATAACTTCCTATTAGATTTCATTTTGTTAAGCTACAAAACTTCTAGGAAGTGTTATCAGATAATAATACCAGAACCTCCGCATGGTTAATTTATAGTCATTTGTTCTTTCATCAAGTGTCAGACAGAATTTTTAGGTCATCTTTCTTGAAATTTAAAATGTCCCAGGAAGGAGGCAGAGCTTGCAATGAGCGGAGATCGTGCTGCTGCACTCCAGCCTGGGCAACAGAGCGAGACTCTATCTAAAAAAGAAATAAAAATAAAAATAATAAAAAAATAAATTTCCCAGGAAGAATAACTGAAATGATAATGTGTCTTTCAAGTGTTAGAAGACTGCTATTAATAGTAATTAAAGTAATTTCTATTATTTTTACTTAAATGTGGTCTTGTCAAATACTCTGTAATATTAGACTCTTTTATGTTTGTTGAGCTTTCAGCTTATAATCCTTCCTTCTTCCTACCTTTTCAAAACATAATATCCAGAATAATCTTCCACAACTCATATTAGGATAACTTTACTTTCGCTTTTGTCAGTTTAGCAAATGTGTAGTAGCCAGCAAGGAAGACACTGGACTTAAAACTCTGAATAGTAACTGGCATACACATGGCCCCTCAGTACTATTTATTAGTAAACATTTAGACATGCATTCCATATCATTAATGTAATTAAAACACTCCTGACACTGGTGCTTCTCTAAAATGTCTTTCTTCAAGGTCCCTACCCTGAGATCAACTTGTAAGTGAAATGATCCTAAAAGAAAACTTAATGGTTCATTATCTCATGTAGAATCCATCCTATATCGACCTTTGAAGATAAAATTATCTACTGTGTCAGATTTTTCTTAATAGCTTATGCATAGGCTGTCTGTTCCACAACACCGCAGGGGCATTATGAATTTACATTAATATAAATGCATGAAATATCCTAGGCCCTAAAATATCAATAGATGCAGTATTGCATCTGACTACACAGTAACTCACACAGAATGATTTAGTGACCACAGTGAACATCTTTTACCAGTAATGCTTTGCGGTTTTGCCAAAAAAATGTGAGCCCCAAATATTCACAACTGTTTTATATAACAGAGTATATCACAATCCTATAGATTTTTTGAAAGGGAGTATTCTGAATCGAAAATTAGGATTAAAAATAGTATATGTAGTTGGTGAAAATACAATTTAGTATATAAACAATTGTAATATGCATTTATATGTAGCTTACTATATCAAAGTACTTTCAAAACCGTGATTTTATTGTATTTTTACAACAAAATCCTTTTCTGAGATTCTCAATTTATGCAAAAGGAAGCCATGCCCCCATAGATCAAATAATTTCTTCCCTGACTTGCAGAACTATAAAGTAGAATTGGTAAGATAGGTACCAGTTAATACTATTTCAAACCAAAGGCTTATTTTTTACTTTATTTTTGGATTTAATGTAATTTTGGTACCATAGTTCTAGTGGTATAACCTCCAGGTGCCTTTACTAAAACACAGTTTTACCTAAACCACCACCCCGACACAACCAGAGTAGTTCTGCTTCGTTTGTTTGCACAATAAGCTTTGTAAAATTTTGTCTCAATAAAGGATTCAGTAGCTTAAGAAATTTGAAGAACATGTTAAGTATATACTTTAAAAATTATAATAATTTGGGGTATAATACTGAAGAATTTTAAAAATCTGATATTGTAAAAACGTACTGTCTGAGGTTATTTTGAAAATTTGCTTTCTGATATTCTCTTAATAGGAGCAAAACTGGG
>NW_012108230.1:1242529-1243430 GCF_000951045.1 Mandrillus leucophaeus
TATATCTTATTAAATATTGCTAAAAGGCTGAAAATTGATGCTATTATACATGGAGTTAGAGTATAATCTGGGGAAGTATTTTTGGAAGGAGTTTAAACTATTTTTAAAATTGTTAAATGGTTAGATCCTATAATCTTGCCATTTCTCTTGAGGGAAAATTATGTACATTTTTGCTCGTAAGCACCATGATATAGACATGAAGATGATCAATGTAGTATGTTTTGGTAGCAAAAAATAATGAGGTGTCCTCATCATGTAAAAGGGCTTATCTGAGCATGATGTAGAAGCACCAGGGTTAGATTCAAAGTAAGATTTTTCTGGGTAAGGGAAGGCTTCCTTTCCCAATATATAGTAACTGAAACTTCATTTTTTAAAGATAGCTAGGTAGCTAAAATTTTAATGCCAGTATATTTCCAGTGGAAATATGTAGACATACCCCAGAAATATTATGGGTTTAATTTTGAACCGTTGAAGTAATGTGAATGTAGCAATAAAGCCAGTCACATGAATTGTTTTTGGTTTCTCAGTGCATGTAAAAGTTCTGTTTACATTACACTGTAGTCTATTAAGTGCACAATAGGATTATTTTTAAAACTATATATATATATATATATGTACCATAATTTAAAAACTTTATCACCAAAAAATCTTAACAATCATTTGACCCTTTAGCGAGTTACAATCTATTTTGCTGGTGGAGAGTTTTGCCCCGATGTTCATGGCTGCTGACGGATTGAGGGGGGTGGTTGCTGAAGCCTGTGGTGAGTGAGACAATTTCTTAAAATAAGACAATAAAGTTTGCTGCATCCATTAACTGTTCCATTCACAAAACTTTTCTCTGTAGTATGCAATGCTGTTTGATAGTAATTTACCCAAAATAGAACTTCTTTCAAAAAGGAAG
>NW_012108230.1:1244043-1245365 GCF_000951045.1 Mandrillus leucophaeus
CTGATATTCATTGTTCTCTATGGCTATTGTCCTACTATTTTTTAAAGAATTTGAACCAAGTGTCAACTAAAATAATTCACCTGGTAGTAATAAAAACATTAAAAGTTTCGAGCTTACATTTAAATTGAAAATACTGGCGTGAACTTGTTAATGAGCCTTCCCCATCCTCCATTACCCAGATTTTCATTTCTAAATTTCATTCCCAAGAAAGAAGTGAAAGCTTTCTGTAGAAATGGTTAAATCTAAGTCTGGTACAGGGAATATACAAGTTGATGTTGGGTCATCCGTGTGGGTGGGGGGTGTGTGTGTGTGTGTTTGTGTGTGTATGCGTGTGTGTGCACCCCTAGAAAAGAAAACTATACAGCCACAAAGAATGTGTCAACAGTTTGCAGAAAACAACTGGAAGGAGCTCTCTTTTCTAAGATACAATATTTTCAACAAAACATAAGAACAATGATTCCCATTGATTAAAATAGTTCAAATATATAAAAATCCAAGAGTATGTAGAGAAGATTTGCAAACAAGTAACTCATAGTAGAGCTTGCTTGGGTCACCAACTAGTTACTCTGAAAAATTTTAAATTGAAGAAAAAAATTGTTTATCTTGACTTTCTTACCTTAACTGTATTTGAGATAACCACATTGTTAATGATAATAATTTCCTGTACATAGAAGAAAGTCACTGAATAAATGCAGACAAAAATTAGAAATTAACCATTTTTTAATTCCTGATGAGACAACTGATTTATGTGAAAATAATCAATGTATCATAAAATGGCATTAGTTCAAAGTTTAATGTAAATGGTTTAATGAAACACTCAAGCTCATACTTGGACTCAGAAAACTACAGGATTTCTGAAAATTATTTGAAAAGATTAAAAGACTATACTTATACTAAAATTCTATTTGAAAAAATGGATTAAAAAATTACACGTATATATTGCAAAAATTGAAGAGAGTGGTAAATTCCACAAACTGAAAACCATTCAATTATAGGCTTAATTCATATAATGACGGTCTAGTAAAAGATATACTTCCATAACACTCTTAAAAAATTGTACAATTTTTTCAAAAAAACCACTTATTATGGTATAAAGACTTCTTTTTACTCAAAAATATGCTAGCTAAATACTCTATAAGGAGTTCAATTTTGATATTATTGTATCAAACAGACACACTCATCAATTTATTCAACATAATCATGTGATAAAAGCATAATAACTAAGTAGCATAAATACTAGAGCAAAAAAGACAAAAACATCACTTCTTACAGAGAATACAATTTTTATATAAAATTAAAAGTCATTGAAAATATTTTTAATA
>NW_012108230.1:1246280-1256631 GCF_000951045.1 Mandrillus leucophaeus
CTATTTTGCTGGTGGAGAGTTTTGCCCCGATGTTCATGGCTGCTGACGGATTGAGGGGGGTGGTTGCTGAAGCCTGTGGTGAGTGAGACAATTTCTTAAAATAAGACAATAAAGTTTGCTGCATCCATTAACTGTTCCATTCACAAAACTTTTCTCTGTAGTATGCAATGCTGTTTGATAGTAATTTACCCAAAATAGAACTTCTTTCAAAAAGGAAGCCTATCCTTTCAAATCCTGCCACTGTTTTATCAACTAAGTTTACATATTTTAAATAGATTCTCGTCATTTTGACAATATTCACAGTATCTGCACTTGACATAGATTCCATTTCCATAAACTTTCTTTGCTCATCCATAAGAAGCAGCTCCTCATAAAGCTTTATCGTATGATTGCTGCGATTTGTTCACATCTACAGATTCCATATATAATTCTAGTTCTCTTGCTATTTTCACACATTTACAGTTATTTCCACCACTGAAATCTTCAACTCCTGAAAATCATCCATGAGGATTAAAATCAGCTAATTATAAACTCCTGTTAACTTTAATATTTTAATCTCTTCCTAAGAACCACGAATGTTCTTAGTGGCATCTAGAAGGATCAATCCTCTTCAGAAATTTTCAGTTTGACCCAGATCCATCAGAGGAATCACAATCTGTGGTAAATACAGCCTTATGGAATGTATTTCTTAAATAATAAGACTTGAATATTGAAATTATTCTTGGATGCATGGGCTGTAGAATGGATGTTGAATTAGCAGCCATGAAAACATCATTAATCTGCTTGTACATCCCTATCAGAGCTCTTGGGTGACAAGGTGCATTGTCAATGAACAGTAATGTTTTGAAAGAAATTTTTTTCTGTGCAGTGATCTCAACAGTGGGCTTTAAATATTCAGTAAGGAATGCTGTAAACAGACGTGCTATCATCTAGGCTTTGTTGTTTCATTTACAGAGCACAGGCAGAGAAGATTTAGCAGAATTCTTAAGGACCTTAGGATTTTGAGAATGGCAAATGAGCACTGGCTTCAACTTAAAGTCACCAGCTGCTTTAGTCTGTAACAAGAGAGTCAGCCTGTCCTCTCAAGCAAAGCACTGACCTTTCTTCTCTAGCTATGAAAGTCCTAAATGGCCTCTTTTTCCAAGAGAAAGCTGTTTTGTCTACATCAAAAATCTGTTGTTTAGTGTAGCCATCTTCATTAATGATTTTAGCTTTATCTTTTGAAGGACTTTTTGCTTCTCCAGCTGAACTTGCTGCTTCACCTTGCACTTTTACGTTACAGAGAAAGCTTCTTTTCCCTAAACTTCATGAACCAACCTACCTTTGCTAATTTCAAACTTCTCTTCTGCATCTTCCTCATCTTTCTCAGCTTTAATAGAATTGAGGAGACTTAGGGCTTTGCTCAGATTAGGCTGTGGCTTAATAGAATGTTGTGGCTAGTTTCCATCCAGACCACTCAAACTTCTCCATATCTCCAATAAGGTTGTTTTGCTTTCTTTCTTTTTTTTTAAAAAACAGTTATTTTATTTTTATAGACTCAAGGAGTACGAGTGCAAATTGTTACCTGGATACATTACAAAATGATGAGGTTTGGGCTTCTAGTGTATCCATCACCCACAGAGTGAACATTGCCCTCAATAGGCAATTTTTCAACCCTTACCCCTACACCTTTCCAGCCTTTAGGAGGCCCCAGTGTCTATTATTTACCTCTGTATGTCCTTGTGTACCTAATGTATAGCTCCCACTTATAAGTAAGAACATGCAATATTTGATTTTATGTTTCTGTGTTATTTCACTTAGGATGATGGCCTTCAGCTTCACCCATGTTGCTGAAAAAGACATTATTTTATTTTTTTATGGATGAATACTATTCCATTATATATATACACACACACCATATGTATGTATATTGCATTTTCTCTTTCCAGCACTCCATTGATGGACACTGAGGTTGATTCAATGACTTTGCTATTGTGAATAGTGTTGTGATAAACATACCAGTGCAGGTGTATTTTTGATACACAGACTCCTCCAAAAGACTCCTCAACTTAATACGTTACCTCAGTGAAGTTTCAGGCACAAAATTAATGTACAAAAAAATAGTAGCGTGTTTATACATCAATAATAATCAAGCAAAAAACCAAATCAAGAAGGAAGCCACTCCCATTTAAAAAGTCATAAAAATAAAATAACTAAGAATACATTTAACCAAGGAGGTAAAAAATCTCCCCAAGGAGAACTACAAAACACTGAAAAAGAAATTGTAGATGACACAGACAAATGGAAAAATATCCTATGCTCTTTAATTGGAAGTGTCAATATTGTCAAAATTACCATATTGCCCAAAGCAATCTATAGACTCAATGCAATTTCTATCAAATTACCAATGTCATTTTTCACAGAATTCAGAAAACACAATCCTAATCCTAAAGTTATTGACCTGATGTCCAGTAACTGCAGTCAAGACAGTTTCACATTTTGCTCTCTGTAGAAACGATACTGTGTATACATGAATGTGGTGGAATGTTTTTATCGACTGCTAACGCATTGCTCATACTCTAGTCTAAAATTCACATGGAATCAAAAAGAGCCTGAATAGCCAAATCGATCCTTAGCAAAAAGAACAAAGCTGGAGGCATCACATTACCTGACTTCGAATTATACTTCAAGCCTGTATTAACAAAAACCACATGATACTAGCACAAAAAGAGATACATAGATCAATACAACAGAGTTTAAAACCCAGAAATAAAGCCACTCACTACAACCGATTTTTGACACAGTTGATAAAAATATACAATGGGGTAATGACACTGAATTCGATAAATGGTACTGAAAAAAAATGATATCCAGCTTTAGAAGCAGCTAAGCTAGACCCCTTTTCTCACCACATATAAAAATTAACTCAGGATGGATTAAAGACTGAAGGTAAGACTTGAAACTATAAAAATTCTAGAGGAAAACATAGGAAAAACTCTTCTGGACATTGACTCAGATGAAGAATTTATGTTTTGCTTTCTTATCATTTCTGTGTTCACCAAAGTAGCACTTTTAATTTCCTTTACGAGCCTTTCCTTTGCATTCACAGGTTGGTTAACTGTTTGGCACAGTAGGCCTATCTTTCAGCGTATCTTGACTTTTGACCACACCTTCTTCACTAAGATAATCATGTCTGCCTTGAACTTAAAGTAGAAGAGGTGTTACTATTCCTCTTTTCACTTAAACACTTAGAAAACGTTATAGGGTTATTAATTGGCATAATTTTAATATTCCTGTGTTCAGGAAATAGGGAGACCAAAGGAGAGGGAGAGAGATGGAGGAAGAGACAGTAGTAGGTGGAGCAGGCAAAACACGCAGTTTTATAGTTAAGTTTTCCATCTCGTATGGCCAAAGTTCGTGGGACCCTAAAACAATTACTAGGAATGTCAAAGATTAACTGAACACAGTTCACCATAACAGATACAATAACAATAAAAAAGCTTGAAGTATTGCAAGAATTACTAAAATATGACACAGAGATATGAAGGAAACATATGCTGTTGGAAAATTATTGCCAATGGACTCACTCAAACTAGACTTACCACAAACCTTCAATTTGTAAAGAATTCAATGTTTTTAGCGCACAGCAAAGTGAAATGCAAAAAAGCAAGGTATGTCTGTACAACAAGAAAGTAGTAATTCTGGCCATTCTCATGCCCGCGCTCAGATTCACCTCCACAGTGAGAAGTGTTGTTGTTGTGTTTAAAAACAATGGGAGTGTGTCATAAACTTCTGGCCCTTAGTAGAACATATGCTAAAAAATAGCTACTATTGATGAAGTGTTAAATTTCAGTTAACACTTGTACACTGCTGATATTGTGTTCTTAAAATGTCTAAGCCATAACCTTAATTTCGTGTTTTTATTATGATAGCTATAAAGTTTATAAAGTTTAGAAATGTATAACAATCCATTGTTTTTGCTGCATTGTTTGTTTAGTTTCCAAACTCATTTTTCTTTAACAATTGAATCGATTTGGCAAGGTAAGCCTATTCTTTTTCCAAAGACTATTTTGAGGAGGTGCAGAAGTATTCCCTGTTCACCAATTAAATTGGCTGGTAAGATGATAACATTCTGAGAAATTAGATGATACAATCAATCACATCTTCATAGCTACTTTATCATTTTGAATGTAATTTATATCACTCATATAAAACCACTAGTATATTCAGTGGCATAGAAAATATTTGTTTGCACTTCTCATGGAAGTCTGCCACTTTGTTTCTTATTGACCTGATGTCTGGTACCTAGAAGCAAGACAGTTTCACATTTTGCTCTCTGTAGAAACTGCACTGTGTATACATCGATGTGGTGAAATGTTTTCCTTGATTGCTACACATTGCTCATAGTCAAACTAATACTCTGGTCTTAGTTTCCCAAAGGTTGCTTTGAAAAGGATGTGTAAGAGCACAATTCCTCCATTCCTATGTTCATCCTTTTGTGGGGCAAGTGTGGCAGTGGGAGTGAGAAAAGTGAATCTCTCGGATTTTAGAATCAGAAAATAATGGGTTGAAATCCAGGAAGTGCTTATTATAAATGTGTGATCTGGAGTAAATAGCCAAACTCTAAACTTGAGTTTCCCTGTTTATAAGTAGGGATAACATTCTTTGATGACATGGCTGTTGCCAGCCTGAAATGAGATAATCTATTCAAGCTGTCAAATAATTTATAGATCACATACTCAAATGTTCCCAATCTGTACCTTCTGGTGCAGGTAATGAGAAAATTAGTGGCTTGCAACTTATTCTGATCGGTTTCCTAACCTTTATAATGTAATAGTACCTATTATGTAGGTATCAGAAGAATAAACTGATTAATGCAAATTGTATAATAATGTTACTTTTCCACAATATAGGCTTAATAAATGTTAACACTTTTGTTTACTAAGTGTATATTAGAATATTTTTAGAATGCCTTATAAATGCAATGCAAGGGAGTAGGTGTTGAGGACAGAAATGACTGATTCTCTCTTTAGATTGTTGTTAAAATGGTAAAAAGAAATATATATAAATATATATATATGTGTATACATGACATCAGCCACATAACATAAAATTGATTACGTGGATTCAGGAGTCAAACTGTGCAAATAAAATGCTTAAACAATCTGTAGATTAATTTTCTAATCTTTTAAATAAGGTTAACAATGGTAACTATCTCATAGGGTTGTGTTGAGAATTAAATTAGTGAATATTTATAAAGTACTTAAAAGAGCATTTGGCATGTCCTAAAAATGAAACCCATGATAAAGAATGTATGACATTTGGTTAGGAATTGGGTGGTTGTGCTTCTATCCGGAATACACAAGTAACATTTCACAGAGTAGTCGGCATTTGAGCTAGGCTTTAAGTGTTGGAGACTATCTGAGCAAATAGAGTAATAAAGAATTCTATTGATGAAAACAGAAGATGAAGGCCCAGACCAGAAATCTAAGGGCATGTAAAAGGAATAATAATCTTCTACATTAGCAGAAGTGACAATTATGGAAGAAATTAAAGAAAACATTAAGAAGTTAGAAAACAGATCCTAGATATTATTAAATGCCTTTATTGTCCTGTATATGAAAGAAGAGGACAATTAATTTGGTAACACATGTAAAATGGAGACATAAAATTATAGTAGGAAGATGAGTTTTGCAGCATTCTAGCAAACCAGGGAAAATAATCAAGGTTCAGAAAGAGAACATTGAAAGTCAATGAAAATAAAAAAGATATTTAAAAAATAGTGCAAAAATGAAACAGAATTTTGTAGGAGATAAGGGAGTGAGAAAATTTAAAGATAATTCTGATGTTTCTATACTATGCCTCTGAAAATGGTCGTAATACAGAAGCAACAGATAGATGGTTGATATTTCACGTTTAGATACATAATATTTTTCTAACTTCAGATTTTAGTTTTATATAAATCTTATTAGCAGAAGGTTTGTGACTATGACACACTACTTCACTGCTCTTTGGAGAAAATGTACTCACATATAAACACAGATACCCCACAACCACCATATCACATTCACTATTTTGTAAAAGAACATTTATACTCTGAAAACAATATTTAACTATCTAAATACCACAACAAAACAGCATATTTATTAATAAAAAGTTAAAATGTTGTTTCTGTTTTTCTTCCTTTTCCCATCCTTCCTTTTACTTTCCAAAGCAATTCAGTCATAAAACTATCATGAAGCACACTACAAGGAAGGCATCTGTGCTAACGGGTCTCAGCTAGGCAGCCATGGAGGACGAGATCTGATTATCATAGCTGGGTATTGGAAAGTGAAGAGAGTGAGAGAAAGTTAAAGAAGGGGCTTTTTTACTGGCCAAGTAAATAATAATAGTAGTCGATTTTAACTCATTGTATAAAATGGGAAGTCATGAGTCTATTCTGTTGTAAGTAAACGAAATGAACAAATTTAACATTTGAGAAGGAACTTGGGTATTTATATACTATCAACATGCCTATCTATGAAATATTTGTTAATTTCAAAGAATAAAGAGTACCTCTACAATGGAGAAACCTGGCAGAGACAACCTTATTCAAAAGTGATCATCATTAGTACTGAGAAAAATCAAAATAATATGTCACCTAATAAGATACACAGAGAACTCAGTATAGCCTCTGTGATATTCCTGGCAAAGATACATGACCTGTTTCTAATCGCAAGGAAGCATCAGCTAACTCAGATTGAGAAACATTCTACAGAATGGTTTTCTGGTAATCTTCGAAAGTTTTAAGACCATGAAAATCAAAGAAACACTGAGAATGTTACAAGATCGAAGGAGATTAAAGAGTGATGACTTGGGTGATTCTGAACCTGAACAACTTGTTATGAAGAGCAATATAAAGATCATTGACAAAACTTGAGTGGGATTTAAAGATTAAGTGGCCATAATGAATCAATACTAATTTACTGATTGTGACTTTTGAATTACAGCTATGTGGGAGCATGTACTTAGTTGTAGAAGACACACATTAATTAATTTAACAGGTGATTTATAAGAAATGCTTTTTTGCTAGATATTGAAATTCTCAAATAAAAAATCTTAAGAGAAGCACAATCTTAACATGGAATTATCAGAAGGACCTTCATGTATAAGCTTAGAATATAAAAACGTAAGAGGAGATTCAAGTATAAAAGTATAATTGGGTCAACTACTGTAACTAAAGTCTTAATGGCAGTTGCAGTTTGGCTCACGTCTGTAATCCCAGCACTTTAAGAAGCTGAGGTGGGAGGATTACTTGAGGCCAGGAGTTTGAGACCAGCCTGGGCAATAGAGTGAGACCTTGTCTCTACCAAAATTTTTAAAAAGTAGAAAGGCATGGTGACATTTACCTGTAGTCCTAGCTACTTGGGAGGCTGAGGCAGGAGTTGAGGTTGACATGAACTACGGTCTTGTCACTGCCCTCTAACCTGGGTGACAGAGCAAGACTCTGCCTCTAAAAGAAAAAGAGAGAGAGAGAAGGAAAGAAAAAAGAAAAAGAAATGAAAAGGCTTGTAGTAATGAGAAAAGAATTTAAGATAAAGAAGATGATTCAAGCATAAAGAATCAGTGGAAAACTTCTATGTTTAGACAGAAAGCTAAAGAAACTGGGAAGAAAAGCTGAGAGCAGAGACCATGAGGAAGACTGCATGCTACGGAAGGGATTGTGTTAAAGAGAAGGATTCGTGTATAAAAAACAATGAAATAGTCAAAGAAATGGACTGAGAAAAGCTCACATATTTGGTAGGTAGATTATTGTTGGTTATCTTTAAGAAAGCACATTTTTCACATAGGTTTGGGGACAGAAATCCTATTTCAAAAAGTTAGAAATTAAGTGGGTGGTGGGAATTTGATGATTTGCCATCAAACCGAGTGTGCTTGTGGTTTGTACTTTACTTCCTCCCATACCATGCAGGCAGTAAAAGACTCTGGTTTCCACTAAATGAATGGTTTGACTCAACATTTTCAAGCACTTTTGGCACTTTCTTTTTTTCTCAGGGTGTACTATACATCAACAACAAGTAACAATTTCCTAGATCTCACAGTAATAAAGGTGATGCTTTACTCTTCTTACATGTCCATAGCAGGTTAGTAGGGGCTGGGCTCATCATAGTCATTGAGGTTTACAGGCTGATGAAAACTCATCTTAACAGGTGCATCGGTATGGTAGAAACAGAAAAAAGAAAACACATAAAAATGTTTGTTATATCTTAAACCATTTGCATTAAGAAACACAATTCACTTTTACTCCCACTCCATTGGCCAAAACAAATCACATGGTTCACAGGATGGGAGTAATATAATCCTCCTACAGAAAGGACAATATACACTCAAAGCGAAAAGAGATAACAGAATATGTATGCAGCCAAATGATATCTTTATTTTGTGTATTTATGGAATTATGGAAACTTAAAGTTATAATGTACCTCAAATAGTCTTTAATGCTGTGGCTATAGAGCTTCAATAACTACATGCTACTTTCCTCAGGAGAAATTCCTTGTGCAGACCCAATATACAAACTAGGTAAAGTCGATCTGTCCTGCTTAAGCATGATTGGAGTCTCTAGAGCACCATCTGCTTGTCTCTCCCTTTATTACCAAACAGGACTGTTGGCAATTGGAAAAGAATATCTAGAAATTTACAGAATACGGTTTGAAAGCCAATGTACTATACTAGTTTATATTTGATGTAGGATCCTCTCTATAGCACCTGCAAGTCATAATTATCTATTTCCCAGCTTTGGTTTGGACAATTCCAGTTTTTAAAAAAAAAAAAAAAACTCACTAACTCCGAAGATTCATTTTCACTGAGACGATACAAACTCTATCACTGAAAAGTCTCGTCTCAGTAGAGAAGTCAGCTTCATGATAAAAATATCGAAGCTATCTTCTATATTCTGCAATTAGAGAAGTAACAAGAACCAGTAAAGGGATATGTCACATAATGAATGAAGCCTAAGGTCAGGAATATATCCTGGTTTTGATTCCAAATGCATTCTCTGTCCACTGTAATATACGGCTAAAATTTAAAAATAATATATTTTAAAATATGATGTATGATCCTAAATAAGGTTTAAGTTTAATAAATGTTAACAGAAAGTTTTCTTAACAGTGACTTCTTCATATTAAATATTCTATTAATTATTCTTTAATTTTGAAACGATTAGAATGTCATTTTCCATTTATAGCTCAATTACTGTTTATTGATTATTGACTTATGAGGGGTTCTAATCTATGTACTTGATGTAGAACAGAGGACAAAGTATTTACCTCCTGCTGGCATGGAGATTAAATTCTAGAGGTGATGAACTATTAAAGCAGGAATGTTATGAAACATATAATATAAATTTTTCTAGTACTCTTAAAAATATATTGCATATGTATTTAGTTATTTTGGATTTTATATTTATTTCTTTATATTAATGATTTTATCACAATATAGGTTTTCTTGATAGACCTTTTATATTTAACATTAAATCTTACAGGTGATCATTTCTCTAAGAAGATACAAAAATACCTGTATTTTTACCCTTTTGGTTATCACCTGTGTTTATTCTGAATAATTTTAGTGGAAGATCAATGCTCTCCTTCACCACCACAATTAAACATGTTATAGTAAATTCTAAAACAATTGATGCCATTTTGACACATTTATTCTAATAATAATCCCATGCAGTTCACTGAAAAAGAAGAGAAAGTAAGTAGCATATAATGTATATTTCAAATCATTCTTTTTAATTAGTTAATTTGACTGTTATATCAAGAAATAGGTGAGCTCTTTGTTACAGATACCTAATTTATTCATATAATTTAGCTGATTCAAAGGGTAATGTAGTACATTTCCCCTGATACTAAAAATTTTAATGATCAAATATGAGAATGGGAGAAGAAAGATATTTTGTTCTTAAAATAACTGTTATGTTAAACTCTCTCAAAAGAACGTTCAAAAGAAAAAGCAATTAACAAATGAATTGACCTAATTGTATAAGCCATCTGCAAACTACATTTCCTTTCTTTCATGGATTTCTTGTTCACCTTCATAGTCTTACCTTGAGTTGGATTTTTCTTTGTTAACTGAAATCTCTTTGATTCTCACAATGTTTATACTATGTATCAGAAATCAGCTGTTTTTGATTCCAGCTTGTAAGCCTTATTTTTGAAATTGAGAAAATTCCAATCTTATTTGATAAAAAAATTCAACAAGTTAGTAAATATAATTGTAAATTTATAATCATTTTTCACAACGATTGCCATTGTGCTTACCAGCTATTTCCATGTTAAATTCCTATATCATTCATATCTTACCTTCATGGATTACTGAGTACGCATCTGTCTTG
>NW_012108230.1:1256681-1257518 GCF_000951045.1 Mandrillus leucophaeus
AGTCAGCTTCATGATAAAAATATCGAAGCTATCTTCTATATTCTGCAATTAGAGAAGTAACAAGAACCAGTAAAGGGATATGTCACATAATGAATGAAGCCTAAGGTCAGGAATATATCCTGGTTTTGATTCCAAATGCATTCTCTGTCCACTGTAATATACGGCTAAAATTTAAAAATAATATATTTTAAAATATGATGTATGATCCTAAATAAGGTTTAAGTTTAATAAATGTTAACAGAAAGTTTTCTTAACAGTGACTTCTTCATATTAAATATTCTATTAATTATTCTTTAATTTTGAAACGATTAGAATGTCATTTTCCATTTATAGCTCAATTACTGTTTATTGATTATTGACTTATGAGGGGTTCTAATCTATGTACTTGATGTAGAACAGAGGACAAAGTATTTACCTCCTGCTGGCATGGAGATTAAATTCTAGAGGTGATGAACTATTAAAGCAGGAATGTTATGAAACATATAATATAAATTTTTCTAGTACTCTTAAAAATATATTGCATATGTATTTAGTTATTTTGGATTTTATATTTATTTCTTTATATTAATGATTTTATCACAATATAGGTTTTCTTGATAGACCTTTTATATTTAACATTAAATCTTACAGGTGATCATTTCTCTAAGAAGATACAAAAATACCTGTATTTTTACCCTTTTGGTTATCACCTGTGTTTATTCTGAATAATTTTAGTGGAAGATCAATGCTCTCCTTCACCACCACAATTAAACATGTTATAGTAAATTCTAAAACAATTGATGCCATTTTGACACATTTATTCTAATAATAATCCCATGCAGTTCACTGAAAAAGAAG
>NW_012108230.1:1257568-1258405 GCF_000951045.1 Mandrillus leucophaeus
AGTCAGCTTCATGATAAAAATATCGAAGCTATCTTCTATATTCTGCAATTAGAGAAGTAACAAGAACCAGTAAAGGGATATGTCACATAATGAATCAAGCCTAAGGTCAGGAATATATCCTGGTTTTGATTCCAAATGCATTCTCTGTCCACTGTAATCTTTGGCTAAAATTTAAAAATAATATATTTTAAAATATGATGTATGATCCTAAATAAGGTTTAAGTTTTAATAAATGTTAACAGAAAGTTTTCTTAACAGTGACTTCTTCATATTAAATATTCTATTAATTAATCTTTAATTTTGAAATGATTAGAATGTCATTTTCCATTTATATCTCAATTACTGTTTATTGATTATTGACTTATGAGGGGCTCTAATCTATGTACTTAATGTAGAACAGAGGACAAAGTATTTACCTCCTGCTGGCATGGAGATTAAATTCTAGAGGTGATGAACTATTAAAGCAGGAATGCTATGAAACATATAATATAAATTTTTCTAGTACTCTTAAAAATATATTGCATATGCATTTAGTTATTTTGGATTTATATTTATTTCTTTATATTAATGATTTTATCACAATATATGTTTTCTTGATAGACCTTTTATATTTAACATTAAATGTTACAGGTGATGATTTCTCTAAGAAGATACAAAAATACCTGTATTTTTACCCTTTTGGTTATCACCTATGTTTATTCTGAATAATTTTAGTGGAAGATCAATGCTCTCCTTCACCACAACAATTAAACATGTTATAGTAAATTCTAAAACAATTGATGCCATTTTGACACATTTATTCTAATAATAATCCCATGCAGTTCACTGAAAAAGAAG
>NW_012108230.1:1260275-1267571 GCF_000951045.1 Mandrillus leucophaeus
TCTTAAAAAATAGTCATGATCAGGCTACTAATGTGTATGTCTTGAGATGCTGTTAAAAGGGATTATTGCTAAAGGTAATGTTCTTAGCCAATTTGCACCTGGAATATGGAAAAAAAACCATTATTTGGGATTTACGTACTATAATGTTGATTATCTTATTAATCATTTACTGAAAACAATGTCAAGGCATTTTATATTTGTCATCTTTCTTATCCTCTGAACCCATTTATGTGACAGTTATTATTATTCTCATGTTGCAAATGAGAATAATTGAAGGATGGAGAGTTTAAGTAATTTGCCCCATGTAAAATAAGTAGTGAATATGGAAAGTTTCAATCTCATCTCCAACAGAGTCTATAACATGAGAACATGAGTCCAAATCAGTCTATGTTTATATTATGCACATTTTCAGTTCTAAGATTACATAAGTTCCAGGCATAAAGCCTGTGCTTAATTTTAGATACCCTGAATTAAAGTCAGGATAAAAACTACACACTACACTGAAGAGTCTGAGGAAAAAGTCAGATACCAAGTCATAAACCAAGAGAAAGAGGAGAGATGACTACGACATCAGTCATACCGAGAAAAGCTGCCTTTCTCAGCAAGTCAGGCCAAAAGGAGAAAGAGCTAGAGCCTTGGTTCATGCCCCAGGACACTTGCAGCCTCTGATTTCCTCCACTTGGCCATTTTATATCTTTAATTTCCAGCCTACATGATAGATTGCCAAAGAAATAAAAGTTTGTACTACTCAGATGATAAATTCAATATGGTAAAAACAGCAAAAATGACTATAATTTGAACTGCATTATGAGAGGTTTAATCTATTCCCAGAATTATTCCATGTCTTAAACCTTGTTTTTTATAGTCTGCAATATCTGAGTTCAAGAGTGGGATGGAATGAAAAAAAGCAAAATATCCCATATGTAATACTTTGAGCATGATGATTACACTTGGAAATGATCTATAGGGTCCAAAACTGATTTGATAGTAATTTATTAAATTAGCACACACACAGGAACCTACGATCCCCACTACTTCCCTTTCTGGACATCCAAAAACAAAAGATAACATAGTAAAAGCCTTTTAGTATTTCTTTGCATATTAAATCATCAGGTCCAAACTGGTGCTTAGTTGAGTACAAGGAAGAGTTAAGAAGAAAAAATCGTATAATCTTTTGCATATGGTCAAGAGTACATTCCGTTTATAACAATGCCCCGTTATTGCTCATATATTAAGGAGAAACCAAAACTCCAAAGATCTTCACAACATTTTTAATTTTCCTGATAGTTGCTTAAAAGAAAAACTTAAATATAATATTTGATAGTATTATGGGTTAAACCGTGTCCCCCCCAAAATTCATGTTATGACGACCTAACTCCCAGTACTTCAGAATGTGACCTCATTTGGAAATAGGGCCATTTCATATAAAATTAGTTACGTTAAGATGAGTTCATTAGAGTGGGCCCTAATCCAGTATGTTGGGTGCTCTTATAAAGGGGAAAATTTATAAACAGGCAATGTATAAAAGAAGACTCTGTAAATATGTCCTCAGAAGGGATTAGCCTTGTTAACACCTTGACTTCAAACTTCTAGAACTGTAACACAATAAAGTTATGATATTTAAGCCGCCCATACTATGGTATTTTTATTAAGGTGGCCCTAGCAAATCAGTACATATGACATTATATCAGTAGGAATTTGAAAACCAAAAGAACATTAGTAGTGGTCTAGTTTAAGGGAAAGCATACAGAACTGATCATTAAGAAGCTGACCTTCATTTAAATTAGTTTTCCTTAAGTTGCTAAAAAGTTTGAAATCAAATGCTTTTCAATAAATATGCTTTGATGAAAACATCAAATTGTTTAATTATTTCACATGCTATACGCATGTTAAACAGTGCTATATAAATGTTGTAAATTGAATTTAATGTGTTAAACTTTATTGAAATTTTTCCTGAAGAATAACCACTGAAATAAAAATTTTTTAACTTCCTCCTTTGATTTGCCTAAGTAAATAATCTGATTTGATTTGGAAATTAATAAAATTAAACTTTTAGATTTTAGAACCCAATACACAATAATTTACATTGGCAGTATTATTAAAAATCACACCTTTAAAAAATTAATCCTCAGTGTCAAAAAATGTTGACTTAGAATAACACCCCATTATTTGAAATACTAGGAGAGACAATTGAAAAGCCATTGTGCAAGATTATCTTATACACAATATTCTGTAAAGATCTGCATAGAAAGAAAAAGGAGGAAGACTCAAGAAAATGTCATGCACTTTCTGAGACTATTCATTTCTACTTTTCCCCCGTATCATTAAGGATTATAATTTTCAGTTATCAATAATATTCATGGTGATCTACTACAATACAAAACACAGGATCACATATTTCTTTTTGGAAATGCAGAAAGATATTATCATAATAGCAGTCGGTTGACTTCTGTAAGGGTACATCCATTTTGTGAATCTATGTACCAGATATGTGAGAGGGAGAAAGAGACAGAGACAAGATGAAGAAAGGAACAGACAGAAAGAAAGAGAGAAACAATGAGAGAATAAAGTAGGGAGAGAGAGATGGAGAGAAAAAGAGAAAGAGAGACTACAAAAATGATATTTAGAAACTACACAACAAATATTGCATTCATATTTTTCTGGTTTAATTCAAGGTAAACATTTTTGCTGCTGTACAACTTTCACTTGTGCACTTCTTCCATTTTTGCATTCATGGTTTGGGAACACAAAGATACAGCATAAGTTACATAAGGTTGTTCCCTTCCAAGGCAAACTTAATAAATGTTTTTGTTTGCTATCTACTACCATGAATTTTCAAATTACATAGTCTTTAATGAAAGTGTCTCTTCCAAAATTACTGATACTGTTTTAAAATAGTTTCCCATTCTGTAGGTTGTCTGTTTACTCTGTTGATTGTTTTCGTGTGAAGAAGTTTTTAGTTTAATTCATATCCAGAATCTACAAGGAACTCAAACAGTTCAACAAGAAAAAAATTTAAAACCCTATTAAAAAGTGGACAAATGACATGAAAAGACATTTTTCAAAAGAAGACATACAAGTGGCCTATAAACATGAAAAAATGCTCTACATCACTAATCATCAGAGAATTGCAAACTGAAACCACAATGAGACACCATCTTATACCAGTTGGAATAGCTATTATTTAAAAATCTGAACAAAAAATAGATGTGTATGAGAATATGGAGAAAATTTACTTACATACTGCTGGTAGAAATGTAAACTAGAGCAACCTTTATAGAAAACAGTATGGGGATTTCTCAAATAACTAAAAATAGAACTGTCTTTCAATTCAACAATCCCACTACTGGGTATACCTAAAAGAGAGTGAAACCATTATATAACAAAGATGCCAGCACCTGAGTGTTTGTCACAGCACTATTTACAAAGCACAGATAAGAAATCAACCTAAGTGTCATCAGTGGAGGAGTGACTAAAGACATATTGTATAGATAATTTAATGCCTCTAAGTCTCAGTTTTGAACATATGTATACACACATAAACAAAAACACACAATGGAATACTCAGCCATAAAAAATGAAAGCATGTATTTTACAGCAACACGGAGGAAACTGGAGGCCATCAACCTCAGTTAATTAACTCATAAACAGAATGACACCACCACATGTGTTTGCTTATAAGTGGGAGCTACACAATGGGCCCACATGGACACACAGAGTGGAATAGTAGACATTGGAGAATGCAAAAGGTGGGAGAGTTAGGGGGCAAAGCAGGGTGAATTAAGGTTGAAAAATTACCTATCAGGTACAATGTTCACTATTCAGATGATGGATACACTAAAAGACTTCATCATTTCACAATATACACATGCAAGAAATCTACACGTCTACCCCCCAAATGTATTTTTAAAATACATAAATAAATATTAAATAAGTGCTACAAAGGAAATAAAGTGATATTATAAAAGATTAGTGATGTAAAATTAAAATAAGCTATTGTAGTTACTAAAAATATTTTCAAAAACCATAAAAGTACTGAATCAGTGCTAAAAATTTAATGCTAATTACCTAACACATCTTTATTTAAAATATAGTTTATCAGATGAGAAATACAACGCTTTTGTGCTAAAAAGATTGATAATGAATAAAATTTTAATTCATACGGATTCCATTTTAAATAGTTTCAACCTAGTGTTTCTGACTAGCTACAGAATAATGTCTAGGATTAAGAGTACAGCCTGTATAATTAAACAATTTGTGTTTTCATCTTGATACAATCCTGATTTTACTGAAAACTAAATATATAATGCTGACCAAGTAGTTTAATGGCTGTAAGTCTCAGTTTTGAGCAAAATAACAGTACCTACCTTACAGTTATTCTAAGTATTAAATGAGATAATATCTCTAACATTCCTGGAATAGTAGCGATAAGTGTCATAACAAATAGCTGTTACAATTATTTCAGAACAACTAGCCTTCCACCTTGGCCTCTAAGTCTTAAAGACTTGAACAAACAGTATCCGAGTTTTTAGCAGCTCAAACCTGCCTCCCTACGATGACCCTAGTCCCTCTTAAAGTGCCTGCCTGAGAAAACACAAGGCTGTCGAAAGAATTTACTGTTTGTTCCAGGCAACACTTGAAAATAACACCCCTGTCTCCTAGCGTTTGTGGAAGGGTAGGTGCCTGACTTCCATAAACATCAGCAAACCCAGACAGGTTTCACACAACATCAGCAAACCCAGACAGGTTTCACACGGACCTACCTTCTCTTCCCACATTTACGATGTTTCCATTTTCTGCCTCAACAGACCTTCCACTCACTCCCCTCCCTACTCCTTTATTCTTAGGAAAAAACACCCAGTCACTGTATAAATCGAAGTTGAGATCAGTTTGTGTTGGACTATTGTTTCTATTGCAATAGTTATTACTGATTAAAATGTGTCCTTAACATTTTAACTAGTGTCCAGTTTTGTTTATTTTTGGCACCGTTTGTGCTTCCTCCATGGTTGGCTCTTACCTGGCAAACATAACCAGAGAGTCTCAAAAGTATCCCAGCCTTAGATATAGACTTAGATACACAAGTAAGCACCCCTCCTGCTGCATCAGCTCAGAGTAGCACCCTCTGGTCCCCTGACCCCAGAATCCTTTAGTGTTGTTGAGATCTTCGCTCACCAAAAGACATCAGACGATGGCACCATTTCTCCATGCCAAATGTTTATCTTACAGTGCAGCAATTCAAGACAAGCATTCTTGTTTTTCAAAGCCCAGATTTCCATATACAATATATCCAATATCTTTACAAAGCTGAGCACACCAGAATACATAATGTTTACTATTCTATACGATTTTTTAAGATTACTTTCAGCAGGCTGCCTTTTGCCAGCTAGTAGCATTGCTGATTTTTTAAAAAGTATTAATAGTGATCTTGTTCTGTAATGAAACAGATGATTAGAGTACAAAGTGGTATGCTGTGATTGAAGTAGGTATGGAGCGTTATGGGAGCACAGAAAAGGTTAACGCATTTGAATTACTATAGTAAGCTCTAGACAAGAAAAAGCAAGAAAAAGAATAAAAGAGATAAAGAAAAGTTCTCTTCTAAAGTGAGGTCGAGGGAATAACCTTGGAATAACTGTGATTGGCAGGATGACAGTTTTGAAACCTGAGAATTCGATAATCATTCATCTTGGCAAGGGAAAAGGCCTTAATTTTAGAGCTGGGTTCAAATTTTGTCTTTATTATTTACTATATATAAAATTGAGGATATTTCTTCTCTGCTCTAAACTTCTGTTTATTTACCTAAAATATTGGAATAATCCTATGCAATATATTACAATGATTCAATTCATCTTTCCAAAAAAAAAAAAAAAAGTGGACATCATGACACTAGCTTCCCTCTGTGTTCGCTGAAATAAACCAGAAAAGGCCACATATTATACAGGGTAGTGGCTAACCGCCTTGACCCTGGAGTCAAGTTTTCTAGGTTTCATTGCTGGCTCTACAAGGCACAAAATTAGCCTTGAGCAATTTACTTAATCTCTCATCTATAAAATGAAGATATTAGTAGTTTCTACCTCCGATGGCTGGGAATTAAATGTGTTAATGTGTGTGAACATTTAGAAGAGCCTGTGATGTCCTAAACATTCATTTTCACGATATGCACCTGCCTCTATTTTTCCTCTTCAAGAGCTCGGAGGCTGTGCATCACAGCTACTCCTGCCTCTACTGGGTTTGATTAATTACACAATTAAATCAAATCCCATTTTGTGTATATTGCATTTCACCTATTTACTTTATCTTTTCCTTTGTCATTTAAACGTGCTTGAATCTCTCTAACCTAAATGATATTGAAAAAATTAAATCCTCCTTTAAAGCCAATTTCCTACCCAGCTGCTACTCTGCATTATTGTCTTCACAGTTGAATTTCTATAAGGATTTTCCTCGCTGTTCTATCATTCTTCACCTCATTCCAACCTGTCCGCTGACCCCTCTACTTGGGGAGCTTTTGCTTATACATCTTATATGTCCAGGAGATTTTTTCCAATATTCACCTTGCCTAATATTTCAGAAGCATTGCATATTAATAATAACTATAACATCTAAATAAAATAATAATAATAATGGTAATAAAATTAAAAGCACATCTCTTTATGGGATATCACACTCCCCTGGCATTATTCTTATCCCTCTAACTCTTTCTTCTCAGTCATATGGATAATCTATATTCTTTTATACAGTCTTAAGTTTTAAAAATTTCTCTGTTTTGTCCCTTCTCACTGGAATGTCTTAAGTTTAGTGTTCACACCACACCCAAGGCCTCAGTTATAAGGTATATACCATGACACTAAATATGTAAATATGATTCTAAATCTCAAATGTCGCTTTTGAATGCTAGCCACATATATCCAACTGCCTAGTTGTATGGTGCCATGTCTGAAAGTGAACTTATAGTTTCTTCCTCTCCTGGCTTCCGTCGGATTGAACCATGACAATATCTTTACAATTGTTCAAGGTGAAAAGCTAAGAATCTTTCAAGATATCCACCTCTCTCCTCCTCAATATCATGAATTCTGATGCTCTATCAATTTTGCCTCCTAAATAACTCTCAAACTTTCTCTTAGCTCCTTCTTTGCCAGTATCCTAATCAAAGCTATCATCATCTACTCCTTGAATTAATGCAACAAGCTTGTGGTTTTACTATCATTGTGCTTTTCAAATCCTTTCCCCTCAGAAGAGGAAAATCTATTCTTTAATAATGCAAATCTGAATGTGTCTTTCTAGCTTCTAATATTTCAATGG
>NW_012108230.1:1267942-1269170 GCF_000951045.1 Mandrillus leucophaeus
GCCTCCCAAAGTGCTGGGATTACAGGCATGAGCCACTGGATTATCGTATTTTTAATAACCAGTTTTCCCACCAGACTGTAGATTTTGATGACAGCAGAATTGTGTCTGTTTTGCTCACCATTAATTTGCGTAATTTGTATAGGCCCATAAATCCTAAATTGTAGCAAAATTTATTAACGTAATTTTTTTCTTCTAGTTTCAGAAAGTACCACTCTGGACTAAGCAAAATCTCATACTTTTAAAAAACTATAAAACTTAAAACACAACAGACAAAAACCAATTAAACACTTCACTTTTAATTGTTACTAAAGGCAATGCCTAAAACATTTTTATAAATTAGAATTGCTCTCATTGATTTAATCATTTTCCTGAATTCCTCAAAGTTCGATTGATTGATTATTAAGGCATGGAGCTTGCATTAATCTATCACATTGATGTCATTCAATGGAAGAGGTACCTACAGCTAACAGCAGAATAGTATTATCAAGATATTTCTAGGATAATAGATTATGTATGAAAGAAAAGGTCTGACTCTTTTTATATTTTAATAAACTTTCCTAGTGTCACAGTGAAAACTCCTCAATGACTATTCCCCTCAAGCTCTCTCACAGTGAAATCCCATTAGACTTTCGTTTGCTTTATTTGCAAAACAATGGTACAAATCTCTCCTTAAATAGGTTAGAGACACATACACATCAAAAGACCAAGTGCAATCCCATCAGGTCTCAGAACCTAGAGGTTCAGTTTCAGGTCACTAGCACCATTGTCTATCAGGGCAGGCAAATTGATTCAAGGTAGAAATTGTCTTTGCCATCTAGATTTTGGATAAATATGTAAATTTTCCAAAATTTATATTCTAATGTATCTTTTTTTCAGATTACTTTTCACATAATGGCATACCTGCTCTTATGTATGATCCATATTCTCAAGTGAAATAAAAATTGACTAACTATGGGACACATTCTTCCATATGATGCGCTGTGATTTGTGTACTTATAAAGGGTGAGCAAGGGATAGTGAGCAGGGGATAATGAATTTCCAAACAATAAAATAAAATCTAGTTCTTCCTCTAGAATTTTTCTAGTTCTCACACTGGCATAAAAATAGAAAGAAGATAAGGACATAACTAAATAAATGTTTCTCCCCTGTAAGATGATTTTATTTTCTAATTTCCCAATTGCTTTCAAGTTACTGCAATTTATGAAGAATATATGTACATCATATGTAA
>NW_012108230.1:1269990-1276375 GCF_000951045.1 Mandrillus leucophaeus
GAAAATCTTTTATAAGCTAGGATCTCTTTGATGACCTTAATGGATTGATAATTGGTGAGAAAAACCTATATTCATTTTTGAGAAACTACAGCTATTATTGCAATAATATGTTTATTTCAGTGTATTAGTAGAAAGATAGTAGACATGTTTCCAGAGTCCTGAAATCCTTGCTTCAGCTCTTCTTATTTTTGCTGAAAATCAATAAATTGTGTAGGGTAGATGGTGTCCCCATTTAAATTGTTTGCTCCCGTCATCCTACCCTGACCCTATCTTGAATGCTATCAGTACAATATTCAAAGGCCAGTTGTCTATATTCATCCCTTAATATGAAACTCTTTTGGATTCAAAATTACATCCTTAGACCACAAGACTTTCCCCTTGCAAGTAACTGGAGAGTAAATTCTTCAGGGCCTAGACAAAGGCAAATTGTGGATTCTGTTTTTTGTTTTTTGAAGGAAGGCCAGAGTTAATTTCCATTAGTGAGTGAGAATTGTCCTTTGTCCTCAGGAACCTTGGAATATTGTATCTCTTTCTAATGAAATTGAAAAGCTGCTCTGTAAATGTCCCGTTGACCACACACATGTCTTAGCATGACCCATATCTTTTGCACATGATATTGTATTATAAATTTGAAGTTATATCCTGTATCTACACTTCCTTTGCTTATCCCCTCTGGGGCTAGAAACTGATTATCACTTCACCAAATAAGAAGCACATTTTGACCTTAGAGTCATAGAATCTTTTACAATCATCAGGGGACAATTTTCCTTTATTACCAAAGTATTACAGCACAGCTACCCAGCCTCCTGACATAATTTCCAAGGCTTACTGAATTTCAGGGATCCATTATTTTCTCCCTGGGAATTGTAATGACACTAACTCCTGAAATCTTTGCATTCTCATTGCATTTTGAATTCCCATCAGCATACAGTCAGGCACTACATAACAATGTTTCAGTCAACTAAGGATCAAATATACAATGGTGGTTCCATAGATTATAATACTGTATTTTTACTTTCCTGTGTTTACATATGCTTAGATACACACATATAATTGTTTTACAATTGCCTGCATTATTCAGTGCAGTAACATGCTGTACAGGTTTGTACCTTAAGAGCATTAAGCTATACCAGATAGCCCAGTTTTGTAGTAGACTATACTGTGTAGAATTGTGTAAGTATACTCTATGATGTTTGCATAATGACAAAAATGGCTTATATGTCTCAGAACGTATCTGAATTGTTAAGTGACATGTGACTGTATTTTTCTATCTACCTATTTATCCTACTATCCATCTACCAGTTGGTCATTCAAAACTGCCCAGGTTTTCCTACTTGTATATGAAATAAATTTCATTTACAATAAAGTACAAATTTTCTCATGTGATCACATTCCCTCTGACTAAACCATAATGTTCTCTAATAGTTTCATATAGATCTCTACACGAGGGAATAGTTTAAATTTATCCAGCTTAAACCAATAATAGATTTAGTGGTAAGACTAGTTCTGAAATTTGATACCATCCCTTCCCACCACCACTACTATCAACCATTTCTAGCACTCCCTTTAAACAGGCAATTCCTCTTTCACCACCTACAGTTCATTTCCACATAGTAAAACCCTCAGTAAACATATACCACAGGTCTCTCTTCTTTTTTATGCACGTAATTACAATAATCATAAATTAGCAGATATTATTGCATGAAGGTTAAAAATTGCATTAGATGTAATGAGGCCAAGCAAAAGTACAGCTACAGTCTCTTTCACTAACTTCTATATTAGTTGATGCTCCTCTCTCCTTGGCTGGTTGTCATTGAAAATTAGCTGAACATATTACATTATACAACCAACAACCAGCTGATTTTCCTTTTAAGAAAGATGCACTCCTTCCAGTTGGGACTCACCATTATTTTCCTTTAATTCCTTTAGTTATGTCTGTTTATTTTCTAATCTTCCTATGATTTCTGGATAATCTGTATAGCAAGAAACCTTCCAAGCCCTGACTTAATGAATGCTACCTCTGTTCTTGAAAGTGTTCTTATAACTAGACAAGATTGCTGATGGAATTCTTCCTGTTTTCTGCTCACCTTCAGTGTGACACACTTTGAACTGATGTATTTCCTTTGGTGATATGGAGTAGAATCTATTATTAATTCAAGAGAATAGAGAACATTAGCTGGAACTCGACATTTTAGGGTATTTTTTGGTGTATGACATTAAGGTCTAATAGACTTAGTAACATTTTGAGTTCATTGTAGTCATTCATAACCCTCTTTCTGTGATTAGATTTTTGTTTAGCAACACTATATCCATATAGAGTTTATAAAGAAGATATATTTACCTTATTTCCTTTAAACTGCAACTAATCTACCCAGATCTAATACCTTTTGAAGGTTACCTGTATTAACTTTGCCCTAATAAAAAAATCTCAAAATTTTCAGTGGTTTATATTGCACTTAACATTGAGTCTTTCATCAATGTATAATCATTTCTCACTCATACTGTAAAGTCACTACCTGTCACTTGGCTCTTGTGGCTCTGCTTTAGTTCCACTCTGGAGCTAAAGAAACAGCTTCTGTTGCAAACGTGCCATTCTCATGGGAAAGAAAAATGATTCTTAAAATTTCTACTTATAAATGGCATCATTTATGTATCGTCATATCCCACTGGACAAATCCAATCACGTGGCCAAAATCAATGTTAATTCGTCCATGAAATATATTTCTCCTCTAGGGAATAGAGATGTGGAAAGTTGGAGGGCAATGAGAGAGGACACAATATTCTTTTTTGGAGAAGTGAGCAGTGAATTCTTCGGAATAATAGTAAGTTTACAGCAATAATCTATATTGTTTTTAATTTGTCTGAGGTCCACAGATATTCTGTTAGACAACTGACTATCTAAATATTTCTTTCAGAACTCACCTTGTATCCTACCTAGTATTATAAGCATAGGCACAACTGATTGGTACTACTGGAAAATTCTTAACTGCTAAATGTCTTCACCTATTGGCAAAATCATAATAACGCTTTTTAAAATTAGTTCTCCAATACCAGTATAATTAACTCAGTTGACGAATCTTGCTTGCCTCATCTATAAGACAGTCTCTACATATTGTATATTCCCATTTCCTGTAGCCATAACTTTCAAGAAAATTGGAACTAATAAAAATCCTAGTACCGATAATAGAGTTCCAAGAAATCTGATCATTGTTTATCACCTGTAGTACCAGCTGATCACTGGAAATATGAGAAATAGCACACATGAGATATTTTAATCTTGAATCTATCTAGTTTTGGGGTAGGTAGACATGATCTAACCTTTTATCTGATTTTAGCTTTATTTCCTAAACTTATGTATTTCCTAGAAGTAATTCACTTGTTCTACTAATTGTCTTTTTAAAATTAAAATATATCTTTCAGCTGATCTCTGTATTTATGGTGATGGTACTATAATTTTTTAATTGTAAATCTTATGATAAAGCTGGAGTTAATTTTAACGTTTTAGAGTCTCTGTATTATGACAGCATGACACATCGGTTCTGAAAAAAATAAAAATCCCTATTCTGCTCAGAACATTGTGGACCATTTCCATAGTAAGATAACATGGTGATTTTGATGGGTTTGTATTACTGACAGTATTGTTCACTTAGTGTCCCAGTATTGTTCTGATCTTACCTGGCTATGTTAAGTAGCTTTTGATGCTCCATGGTCTATATTCTAGCATCAACATAATTTCATCTTTACTTTAATTTGGTGTGTCTCTTTCTCCTTTCTCTTAGATCTATCTAGTAGACCTATTCTTAGTACCAAAACTGGGCATACAGCCATACTTCCTTTCTTTCTGCTTATTATCTCATAAGTACATCTTCCTAATATCCTTCTCCTTTCAGCATAGTGGAGGTCATTAGCGCTGTAATGTCAATTAGCTATTGACTGCCAAAAATACGTGTTACTTTCACAAATCATGCACACTGATACTTCACTGAAAATGATAATTTAATCCAAGATGCAGCCTCTGTTGTTACAGGCACCACATGTCCTATTTGCCCAGTTCAGTCCTAATTTGTATTTATTGTTTCTTGGTTACTATTAATAGCACTCCCTTTCACACTCACAAGTGTCCCAGTTTGGAAAATAAATTATATGGTTACTCTATTTATTGTAGATATAGTATCTAATTCAAAGTTAGACTTAACCTTGACTTCCTTTTTTGTACATTTCTTCTCAGAACTTCCCTTTCAAAATAAATCCATACATTTCCCAGGCATGCTCTTTCATTAAATGTGGCATCCTGAATTCCCCTCACCACCAAACACAAACTGTGTCACCATATTGAATAAAATCTGAAGAAGCACAGAGAATAGAACCTGAAAAATGTTCATTGTTTGTCTACATTTTTCCATACTGGCACAGAAGTATTATGTAGTTGCTTTATCCATCTGTAAGGGGTTACCCAGTTGAATTTATTATTGCTCTTTTTATGTTTTACAGTTTTCAAAGGTTGTTGTAGCTACCTGGGTCACCCCAGTTCACAGTCTGGGATCGTTCCGGAGTACACTGTTACTAAACAGGCTGACAGCTTATAACTAATTAGCTGCCTCATTCCAGCCCTATTTGTAGGGGGCTAGGCCATCTTTCATTGTTGTAATTTTTCCTTTAGCATATCTCTCATTTTCCTTTCACATATGTATTTCTTACTCTCTAAAACTTCCAATATCTTCATAAATAGGTCCTGTTTACCTTTAATTAATAATGAGTTCTACGTTATCAGGGCTAATACACACATGCACCTTTACATACATACTCTTAAGAGAGAGAAATTCTCATAGTCATTGTACCTGCTGAGGAAAAAACAAACAGATTAAGAAAACACCCTCCTCCAATTTGTTAAGCATTGTGTAACAATCTTGGGTGCAAATCCTGACCAGTTCTCAAATTCTACTTTGTATTCACCTTATGAAGAAAATCATTTGCATTCATTATGCAAATCAGAAAATGAGTCAAAGTGGAACATAAATATAAGAAAATATCTAACAGAAAGAGCCAAAGTGGCAAAGTAGAGGAAGGGGAAGAGGGTGTAGTAGTGACGTGGGCTGGGATACCATAGTAGAGTATTTCTGGTGGAAGAAGGCTGAAAAATGGAAGGCTTAAGAAAACCTTGGGTGTGACATATTGTAAGAGAAGAGGAAATCAAGTAAAAATGTTTTCAGATGTTGTGCATTAAATCTTTACGATATCCTATGAGCCTGAAGTAAAAAAATAGGAATTTCTTTCATTTACTTAAGCATTGATTTATCAATTTTCTCAACTTTTAATATATTATTTAAATGTGCTTCCATCCTACCTTTGAATCAGGTAATTATTACATCAGTAATGTTATTTGACTTTGTGTTAATTTGACTTCCAAAAGCCAAGGTATTTTAGGTCCAGATTTCTTGGCAAATTTAGGGGGGAAGCCTTATTCTAAGGATATAGAAAGTCTGTATGTACTTAGGACCACTATTTAAAAATTTATTAATTAATATCTTCATGATATCACTCATAAACTGGGTCTCTAAGTTCCACTGCTCTAATTAGCACTGATTTAAAACACAAGCTTCAGCCAAGTTGGGTTCACATAGTGAAGTACACAAGATACCTCAGAAAAATTTCTGGAAGGCCAAATGAATTCCTAGAGGTTATTTCAACCATGATTCTCTGTCTGAAGCATAATTCCATTCAACAATAATGATAAAAGGTAAACAAATTAGAAAAAGTCAATATAAAGTGATCTCCCTGGACCCCAAACCCAAAGCCAAAAATGTAGTGCCTTCTAGACTTCTGCAGAAGTGTCTAAATAAAATTCTGAAACTTCACGGGTGTACTTACTGTTTGGGGATTTCGTACGTTCTTCACACACTGCAACACTGATATCAAGTAGAATCTCTGAGATTTTTGATCTTGAGCATAGGCTGAACATGAAGGACAGAAGGTTACTTTGTGGCCTGGGTGATGCCAGCAAAAATCTGTCAGTGAACGTATTAGGAACCAAGAAGAGTGTCTCAAAGACATAATGCATCATCAGGGTGCCAAAGGTGACTTCTTAAAAGATAATGGAGAAATAAGCAAAACTTAATGCAATTTTTTAGCCAAGTGTTTATTTTTGATGCATAGATTTTTAAATTTGTGGTAATTGACTTATTCAGAATGATTCAGTTACTTTTTTAAATCTGCCAATTGTTACACATTTTGTTAAGTAATAACATATGATCAAACCCATTTTTGGATGAATTTCAATGGAAGAAATTGGCTAAAAAAGCATGGGGAGGTGGGAGGGGGGAGGGATTGCATTGGGAGTTATACCTGATGTAAATGACGAGTTGATGGGTGCAGCACACCAACATGG
>NW_012108230.1:1277480-1278816 GCF_000951045.1 Mandrillus leucophaeus
GGCTCACTGCAACCCCTCTGCCATTCGGGTTCCAGTGATTCTCCTGCCTCAGCCTCCTGGGTAGCTGGGATTGTAATCCCAGTGCATGCCACCACGCCAGGCTAATTTTCATATCTTTTGTAGAGATGAGGTTTTGCCATGTTGGCCAGGCTGGTCTCTAACTCCTGACCTCAGGTGATGTGCGCGCCTCGGCCTCCCAACGTGCTGGGGTTATAGACGTGTGTCACCGCACCCGGTCTCCTTAAAGCTGTATAGTATTCCATTGTGTAGTAAGCCACATTTTATTTATTCATTCATTGATGTACACTTGGGCTGATTCCATATTGTGGCTACTGTGAATAATGCTGAAATAAACATGGAAGTGCTTATATCTCTTTGAAATATTGATTTCAATTTCTATGGATATATACACAAAAGTGATATTACTAGATCATATAATTCCATTTTTAGTTTTTTCTGAAACTTCTATACTGTTTTCCATAATGCCCATGTTAATACTAATACTAAATACTAAATAATAAAATACATTCCCACCAAAAATGTGCCAGAATTTTTTTGTCTCTACATCCTCACCAACACTTGTTTTCTTTCATGTTTTTGGTAGTAGCCATTCTAACAGGTGAGAGGTGATGTGTTGCTGTGATTTTGATTTGCATTTCCTTGATGATTAGAGATGCTGAACATTTTTTGATATACCTGGTGGCCTTTAGTTTGTTTTCTTTTGAGGAAGGTTTGTTTAGGTATTTTACCCATTTTTAATCAATTATTATTTGCTATTGAGTTGTTTATGTTACTTATAAATTTGGAATATTGGTCCCTTATCAAATGTATGGGCTGCACATATTTTCTCCAGCTCAATAGGTTGTCTTTTCACTTATTTATTTATTTATTTACGTTTTGATTCAGGCTAACGATTTTTTTTCTTCAACTTTTATTTTAAGTTCAGGGGTACACGTGCAGGATGTTCAGGTTTGTTACATAAGTAAACGTGTGCCATGGTGGTTTGCTGCACAGATCATCCCATCACCTAGGTATTAAGTCCAGCATTTATTAACTATTCCTCCTGCTGCTCTCCCTCCCCATGCCCTCCACCTCTGGAAGGCTCCAGTTGTGTTGTTCCCCACCATGTGTCCATGTGTTTTCATCATTCAGCTCCCACTGATAGGTGGGAACATGGGATGTTTGGTTTTCCGTTCCTTCGTTGGTTTGCTGAGAATAATGGCTTCCAACTCCATCCATGTTCCTGTGAAGGACATGATCTTGTTATTTTTTATGACTGCATAGTATTCCATGGTGTATATGTACCACATGTTCCTTATCCAATCTATTGTTGATG
>NW_012108230.1:1278866-1279858 GCF_000951045.1 Mandrillus leucophaeus
CCCCACAGCCACCAACACTGTCTCCCATGGCCCCAGCCATGTACAATAGCTCAAAGACCTGGGTAATATAATGGACAGTCAAGGTGTCCAATGAAATGATTTAGTCGCACACATATCCTAAACTTAATACACAGTTCACTGTTCATGATATTCAAAATTAAAACATGATGTTGAGTATGCTCAAACCCATGATGCATGCCAGATGTTCTTCAGTAGAACGTGCTACCAAACTAATGAGCTGTCGGAATTCATATTTTCACTAGATCTATAATATTACTTTCATTTTAGATATTTTAATTGTCATTATATTAATGTTAAAAATGTAATGGCGCATGAGACTGATAAAATTTATTTTATATTTAATTTCTAATTGGCAAATATTAACTGTGTATCTATGTGGTGTACAATGTGAGGTTTTGATATATGCTTACAGTGTAGAAAGATTAAATCAAGCTAATTAACACATCCCTTGTCTCATTTACCTTTTTGTGGTGACGTTTAAAATCTACTCTTTTAGCAATTTTGAAATACACATTATTAACTGTGGTTGCTATGCTGTACAATAGATCGCTAAAAATTATTCCTCCTCTCTAATTGAAACTTGTTAGCCTTTGATAAACATCATCTCCATTCCTTCTCTGCCTCAGCCTCTGGTAGCCACTATTTTACTCTCTGATTCTATGAGTTTGATCTTGTAAGATTCCACATACAAGTGAGATCATGCAGTATTTGTCCTTCTCTGACAGTCTTGTTTTACTTAGCATAATGTCCAGGTTCATCCATGCTATTGCAAATGACAGACTTTTCTTCCCTCTTTTTTTTTTTTTTTTTTTTTTGAGTTTTTTGACAGAGTCTCACTTGGTCACCCAGGCTGGAATGCAATCCCACGCTCGAAGCCAACAACAATAAGTATACACCTGTCTATGTCTCTCTTCCCTTTTGCTATTTTTGCTCTGGGCATTTAAAGTTTCCCTCTTTTTTTTTTTTTTTTT
>NW_012108230.1:1280953-1284053 GCF_000951045.1 Mandrillus leucophaeus
GCATTTAGGTTGTTTTCATGTTTTTGCTATTGTGATTAGTGCTGCAATGAACATTCGTGTGCATGTAACTTTTCTGTTTGTTTTTGTTTTTGTTTTTGTTTTGTTTTTGTTTTTGTTTTTTAAAGACAGAGTCTTGCTCTGTTGCCCATGCTGGAGTGCAGTTGTGCCATCTTGGCTCACCACAACCTCCACCTCTCAGGTTCAAGCAATTCTCCTGCCTGAGCCCCTCAAGTATCTGGGATTACAGGCACCTGCCATCACACCCAGATAATTTTTAGTAGAGACAGGGTTTCACCATGTTGGTCAGGCTGGTCTGGAACTTCTGATCTCAAGTGATCCACTTGCCTCGGCCTTCCAAAGTGCTGGGATTACAGGTCACGTACATGTATCTTTATAATTGAATGATTTATATTCCTTTGGTTATACCCTTAGTAATGAGATTGCTGGGTCAAATGGCATTTTGGTCTCTAGGTGTTTGAGGCATTGCTGGACTGTCTTCCAGAACGATGAACTAATTTACATGGCCGCCAACAGTGTAAAAGTATTTCTTTTTCTCCACCACCTTACCAGCATCTGTAAGCCATTAATAATTGCCATTCTGAATGACATGAGATGGTATCTTACTGTGGATTTGATTTGCCTTTCTCTAGTGATCAGTGATTTTGAGCTTTTTTTCATATGTTCATTGGCCATATATATATGTTCTTTTGATAAATGTCTATTCATGTCTTTTGCCCATTTTTAATGAGGTTGTTTGTTTGTTTGTTTTGAAATTTGTTTATGTTCCTTGTAGACTCTGGATAATAGACCTTTTTTTAGATGGATGGATTGCAAAAATTTTCTCCCATTCTGTAGGTTGTCTGTTCACTCTGGTGATGGTTTCTTTAGCCATGCAGAAGCTCTTTAGCTTAATTAAATCCCGTTTGTCAATTTTTGCTTTTGTTGCAATTACCTTTGGCATTTTCATGAAATCTTTGCCTGTACCTATGTCCTGAATGGTATTGCCTAGATTTTTTTTCTATAGTTTTCATAGTTTTGAGTTTCACTTTTTTTTTTTTTTTTTTTTTTTGAGACAGAGTTTTGCACTTGTCACCTGGGCTGGAGTACAATGGTGTGATCTTAGCTCACTGCAACCTCCACCTCCCAGGTTCAAGTGATTATCCTGCCTCAGCCTCCTGAGTAGCTGGGATTACAGGCATGTGCCACCATGCCCAACTAATTTTGTATTTTTAGTAGAGACGGGGTTTCTGCATGTTGGTCAGGCTGGTCTCCAGCTCCTAACCTTAGGTGACCCATCTGCCTCGGCCTCCCAAAGTGCTGGGATTACAGGTGTGAGCTACAGCACCCGGCAGAGTTTTACATTTAAGTCTTTAATCTCTTTTGAGTTAATTTTTGCATAAGGTATAAGGAAGGGATCCAGTTTCAATTTTCTGCATATGACTAGCCAGTTCTCCCAGCATTGCTTATTAGATAGGGAATTCATTCCCCATTGCTTGTTTTCGTCAGGTTTGTCAAAGATCATATGGTTGTAGGTGCAGGCTTATTTCTGAGTTCTCTGTTCAGTTCCATTGGTCTATGTGTTTGTTCTTGTACTAACACCATGCTTTCTTTTCTATGGTAGCCTTGTAGTATAGTTTGAAGTTGGGTAGTGTGATGCCTCCAGCTTTGTTCTTCTTGCTTAGGATTGTCTTGGCTATTCAGGCTCTTTTATAGTTCCATATGAATTTCAAAATAGTTTTTTTCTAATTCTGGTCTTTTCACTCTTTTAATTGTTTATCTTATTGTATGCAAAAGGATGTCAGTTTGATCCAGAAAGATTCCTGTTAGGTTAAATGTATTTGTCTATTTTTGCTTTTGTTGCTTGTGTTTTGGAGTCGTAGCCAGAAATCATTGCCTAGATCAATGGGATTGCATCAAACTATAATCCGTGAAAATAAAAGACAGAAAAACACATGTTCATCTCAATAGATGCAGAAAAAGCATGTGACAAAATGTAACATTCTCTTATGGTAAAAATTCTCAGCAAATTAGAAGTAGAAGGACCATGCCTCAATACACGAAAGGTCAGGTAATGACAAACCCAGAGCTAACACCATACTCAATGGTGAAACATTGAAAGCCTCTCCTCTAAGATGAGAAACCATACAAGCAAAATGAGGATGCCCACTCAAGCCACTTCTATTCAAGATAGTACTGGATGTTCTAGCCAGAGCAATTAGGCAATAAATAAATAAATACAAAGCATTAGAATAGGAAAGTATAAAGTGAAAGTGTCTGTTGGCTGATGACATGTTTTTACGTATAGGAAATCCTAAAGGTTCTAAAAATATATTGCTAGAACTAGTAGACAAGTTCGATGAAGTTTCAAGACACAATATCAATGTACACAGAAGAGAGAGAGAGATATATATATATGATGAATAAAATCATGTTATTTTCAGTAACATGAATGAAACTGGAGGCCACCATGTTAAGTGAAATAAATCAGGCACAGAAAGAAAAATATCACATGTCCTTATATGAAGGAGCAAAAAAGTTGATCCTATGGAGGTGGAGAATAGACTGATAGTTACAAGAGGCTGGCAAGAGGAGGGGAATGAGGAAAGGCACAAACATGCATTTTGATAGAAGAAAAAAATTGTAGTGCTGTACAGCACAGAAGGGTGACTATTGTTAGTAACAATATATTGTAATCAACATAGCTGGAATAGAAGATTTAAAATGTTCTCAACACAGAAAAATGATAAATGTGATGAATTTCTTAAATATCCTGCTTTTATTACACATTTTAAACATGTATCAAAATATTACATTTACTGTATAAATATGTACAATTATTATTTATCCAATATGTAAAATTAGTAGGTATTATGATTTATTATTTTAAAACTCAAAGTATGAAATACAATGTCATAATCTGCAGCTTCTTTTTAGCTATGTTTTGGAAAATTTATTTATATGGATAGACAAATACCTATAAATATATTGTATATGCATATATTTACATATAAATACATAGTTGTATATACACACTTGTATACATACTTATGTTTTGGTATACATGAATAATATGCACTTCATTTTTTTTTTTTTTTTTTTT
>NW_012108230.1:1284278-1308375 GCF_000951045.1 Mandrillus leucophaeus
TATTTTTAGTAGAGACGGAGTTTCACCATGTTAGCCAGGATTGTCTTGATCTCCTGACCACGTGATCTGCCCGCCTCGGCCTCCCAAAGTGCTGGGATTACAGGCATGATCCACCACGCCCGGCCTGCACTTCAATTTTAAAGAAGCTATATGCATTCCAATTTATGTGTATGATAAATCATTTAATCCGTTTTGTATGGGTAGAAATGGAATGTGCATCATTGTTTTTATTATAAATCTTGCTGAAATTAATCTATATACTTTTATGTATGGCCTTCTGTACCTAGATCTTTATAGCAATTCCTGGAACTAAAATTGCTGGTTACAGCATATTCACATATTAAAATTTAATGAATTTTAAAAAGTAGATCTCCAAAATTGTTCAGTCAATTTCTTTCCCTTTAGCAGTGCAGAAAATATATATTTCTCTTTTCTTTGACAGTCATATACACTTTATTAATATTGAAACAACAGATTAATATATACAAACTGGGAGAGCAAATTATGCTTATATTTTTTTCTATTAGGATTAATAATATTTTGTACATTTAGGTACCATTTCATTTTATATAGGTATATATATAAGTGTGTGTATGTGTGTATATATACTATATCACTTCAACAAGTTTCATGATGTGAATCAATTTGTGTAACTTAGAAGTTGCCTGTCTCTTGAAAATTATAGGAACTTGCCATAAGAAAGAGTCTAGGCTCAGAGTCTTTGGCGAAGTTTTCATTTTATTTTTTTCATATTGTCACGGTATCCCTGGTATGTTGCTTTGCCAGCCGGAAACCTCTGGGGTTAGTGGTGTCTTTGCCTGAGTTTTCACTAAGGCCCTTGGTCTCCTTCTGCTCACTCAGCCTGGCAGGCTGTGCTTGGCTTGCACTGCCATCCTGAATCTCACACCTGCCACGGACGAGCCAGGCACGGAGTGGTAAGGAGTGTGTGTGAGCAAGCAAGTGTGCAATCTGGCCACTGTACATAGCCAGGTACTCCGGCTGAGGCGGGGAGGCAGCTCCAGGCACTGACATGGGCACTGACTTCCTGTGTGGCTGTGGCTGGACCAGGCATAGCGCAAGCAGCTTCCATGACTGGCACCAGGAAACACGGTGGTGCCCAGAAGCTTGGAGATGCCAGGAACTGCAGAGCTCTAGAGAGAGTGTCACAGCCCTGACCTGGGGAACTCTTAGGTCTGTGCTCCTAGCTCATGATGGAGACCAAAACTGAGTTCCCAATATGATACCCTCATCAAATAGAACAACCAGGTTCTTAGATGCAAGCTGATTAGATCAGATCCCTTTCACACTGAACAAGCAATATTTCATGTTGATTGAGATTGTCAAATATTTTTTGATGAATTTGCCTTTATTGCTAACAGAGCCTGCGGAGGTCTTATCCAATGGCTTCTAGATTATTTAATCTTCCAGAATAGGATCCCACATAACATCTCCTGACACGGAGGAATCTGCTTGCCAGCAAAGAATGTGTACTAAGCACATGACTCCATTTGCTCCATCCAAATGCTGCATTATAAGTTTCTTTCTAACAGAGCAATGAAATAGCATTTTGAAGACACAGCTGAGAAGCCAGCTTGGAGATGATAATCTTGGGAAAAAAGGCTCTATCTTTCAAGATAGAATATATATCTTAATCCGATGCCATTATATGGTACTATGCCCATATAACAGTAGAATACATGAGCCCAGAAAACAAAAGGTGTTAGTAGAAGTGACCTCACTCCCTAACACTACCAGTGACCTGCTTGAGTAATTTGTGGCTCTCTTTCCTAGTTTCCAGATGCTTCCACTGGATGGGCACAGTAGGAGTTCCATTAAACCTTATGCTGTAGCCACTAGCTAGCCATTTTAGTCTCCTTGTGCTAACAGGCCAACAAGAGAAGAAAGGAGTTAATGTTCTGGTACAAGTAATCGGCCCTGAGCATCATGAGCTAGTGACATTATCACTGGCCATATCTTTGAAAGCTAGGCCTGGTTCAGGACATAGTTTCTTAGTTAAGATCCATGCACTACTATGTTATTATAACTATGTTATTTTATACCAGTGTTCATTTGCACAGTGTACCCACCAGCCCTTGGAAGATTCGGATATCCCAATTTACCTCGCATATGGTTATGTAGGCAAATAATAGTAGGTCTCTTAAGAGAAAAACTGGGGGAATCTCTACTTTGTAGATTTTCTGAGATATGCGTGTCTTTCTGCATAACCATCTGTTTTCTCTTCCGGTCACGGTTTCTGTCTGAAAGCATGATCAGGTCCGGAAATTAAGCAAGCTATTATGACTTTCCATGATGTTTGGGTGGCTGCGTTCAGCCTTTTGTTACTATATTATTGAATTTATATGCACACATATTCAGTATGTTTATTTGATGCCTATCTTGCCCTGAGTCATTTCTATGTTCCTATAGCAATCTTCCACACATAACATTTTTATCTTTCTGACCATTCAATTAAAGCAATATTTTATATGAAATATAAGTGTTAATGTCTTTACTAACAGAAGCCTAGTTCTCTAATAACATCTCCTACCGTTACTCTAGATTTATAGAGGTCAGTCCTTACTGATTTTTTCAACACTACACTCCGTACTGCATTGTTAAAAAGAGTAGCCTCCTAGCTGCTTTGAGGAATGTGGCCATCTTGTAGTTTTTTATTGTCTTCTATAGTAAACCCATTCTACCCCACTCAGTTCTTTAATCTTTTGGATTGTTTCCTTTGAGTTCATGATGGAAGTTCTTACATCTCCACTTCATTTAATTTGGAGCGTTGCTTTTTCAAACTCCCAAGAGCAACCCCATCAGTTTATTAGTTATTATTTCTAATTATTATTATTATTTAGAGGTGTTGAAGTCATTTTGTGTATAATGGCTCTTTTCCCTTAGCAGGCCTAGCACTTTCTTAGTCTGGTAGTGGATCTCCTGGAGAGGAGAGGAAGTCTGGGACAGATCCTAAAGAGGGAAAACATTGTCTTGTAAAGCAGCTGTTTTGTTTACCACAGTCGTCAAACAAAGAAAACCTCTATTTTTCAACCAGGTATAATGAGCCACTTCCAAAAAACCAGAGGTTAAGAGGAATCTGAGAATTCAAGGTTCTGAAGTGCATATGCACAGACATCCCCATTCTAAATCTCAAAGTTCCACTCTCCCTAAGAGGACATGACTTTGACATCTGGACCTAAAGTGACCTTTCTCTGGTGTCTCCCATTCTTATAATTAAGTCCGGTATATTGTCTTCAACACTGATTTCTAGTCATAGAAATTGATTTTCCTGATATTTCCAAAGAAGGTCTCTGATGCTCAAACTTTGGTTTAAATTGTTGATTAATAGATTTGAGCCTATATTGTAGCTCAATACATAAATGATGCTTGGTTACTGGCACCTGATTTCACAGTCACATGTATTAGACTCATCTTCGTATTCTGATAGGGGAGATATGTAACAGTGATCTACAGATCAGAGGAAAATACAATTGCAGAAATACATATTTAGAACAATGATAGTAATGTATGCTCAATCTCTGATGGGATAGTGATTGCTTTTAGAGATGACTCAGGAATAATTTTCTTGAAAGTTGATGCTTGAGCTTTATGTTGTTGAAATACAAACTAAGATGCTCCAGATATAGATATATAGATAGATAGATAGGTAGATAGAGATATATAGATAGAGATAATTATATTAATACTAATAATGTGTCATTAAAGGACTTTAATCTGGGTAAAGAGAGTATCTAATTTGTTGTCTAGATATATTATCTTGAGAATAGTTAGGTGTTTACTGCAATAGTTTAGCCGAAGTTCATGAAAGTCTGGAGACAATGAAAGGCTGGTTAATAAGAACGACTCATGAGTTTCTTGCTGAGTGCCTAGGAGGGTAGTGAAATTGATGTCTGAAATGGGAAATCTAAGAAAAAAATGTTGAAAATATGGTTCCTATTATATATTTTGAGTTTCAATGCCAGTGGGAATCTGAGGTGAATATTGCAAAGCATTTGTTTTCAATGGGTAGCAACCAACAAGACTCTATTAGGACATTCCTAAACATTGTAAACTAAAGGTGTAGAAGAAGATAAAGGACAGGATAATAGAAAATGCCTTAATTCTCAAGTTTGAGAATTAAGAAGAAAAGTGTTTAGCTGTGACCATACTTATATTTTATGTAAACTAAATATATAAAAAAGAAAGTGAAAGGTTTTTCCCTCCTCTCATTTTCTTTTAAAGTTAGCTGAGTCTTCCCTTGCACTATCAGACATAAATCAAATAACTGAGTCTTAGACAATATTGCACTTTTGATAAACTTTCAGAAGAAAAGGATATGAAAGCTGTCTAGAATACTCAATTATTAGCTAAATTCACCAAGGCAACAATCAGCATAAAAGGTGTCATGAGCTAAAGAGTATTCAGAACAACTGCTTTCACCTTTACACAATGGGTCATTTTACTTCATTTTATTTTTGAGAAACAAAAGAAGCATAACTATTATATAAAAAAGAAAGTAATTTTTCTAAATGAGATGTAATTTTCAAAATATCTTTTGATAAGATAGGAATAGCAACCTTTAATTATGATTGGGATTTGCACGGAAATACTGGTACACCAATTTAATCAAAAGCAGATGTTCCACTTTCAGTTCTTTTCCAAAATGAGGAAAGATGACAATAGCAACTTAGTAACAAAAATAATAGGAGATATAATATCTTACTAACATTCATTTTACTAGGATGCAGACCTTGCAATGGGTATATCTTTTGTCTAAACTAGGCCTAATTATGAAAATAGTTTTCTAATTTTGTTTTACTTGAAGTCACTCCAAAAGCTTAAATTCTTGCAAAATGTTGCTATTCATTTTTCATCTCTTCTTCCTTCGCCACTCATAATGATGTTTTGTCACTTTGTTTTAAATATCCTAGATGGTTCGATGACAAATAAATTAGGCAGACATCCCACACAGATTAGGTTATCATCAATTCCGATTTTCCTGGGCATCAATTTCTCATTTGAATGTTATATTTTCCTTGTATTTAATTCTTCCTAGACTGAATTCACTCTCTCAAGCCAGTTAAAAATCACAGGACTTTTTTTTTTTTTTGAGTTGTTTTGCTAAATTTTTCCATCATTTAATTCTAAAAGAAACATGATATTTAGAGCAAAGTCCCTTGAAAAAATATTAAAAGACCAACTTATTTTTATCAGAGTCTGTTTTGCTCCCTCTAGTTCTTGCCACCTATTTTTTAATCATGTCATTGTTCATTTGCAACAAATGGTAAAAGGAGAAATTAATAGAAGCAAATTTAATTTAAAAATTATGTAACAATTCAAACGAGGGAATAAAATGTCCTAACTCTGGCCGTGTTTAGGCTTTTAAAGAAGTAACTAGAGAGCTGAGTACATATTCATCCATCATACAAAACAGTAGGCAACAAAAGCCTTTAGTGTATTTGCTGAATAATATAAAAATTATGAAAAACTGTTACGTATCAAATGTGTAAAAGAGTAATTTAGAAGAATTTGAATAAATAGTTATATTTAGTTTTAATTACATATAACAATAATTTTAACAGCTGATAATAGGAAGAGTGGATGAAATTTTGATATTTAACTGTTGAAGAGTATTGAGAGTTTTAGGAGCAATATTTGTTATTAACACAAAAGTTGAATACAATAAGAAGTTAATGCTTTTATGATGATGGCAATAGGTAGTGTTGACTATATAATTGGTCAGCAACCAGCAAAGCTTTCAAAATTCAACAGGTTTTGAAAGTAAATATAGTAATGAATATCTATGCTTTGAGTGAATTATTTATATTGCTTCACTTATAACGTTTGTTTGAAAAAAAAATTATCAAAATATTTTTTATTTCCTTTTGTCCATACTTTTCCTTGCCAGCAAGCAAGCAAATAGATCACACTTCAAAGGGAGGTGCTGGTAACATTGCTCTGGAATTGGTTATATAGAAAATCGTTCTTGTGATAGTTTGCTGAGAATGATGACGAGTTAATGGGTGCAGCGCACCAACATGGCACATGTATACATATGCAACAAACCTGCACATTGTGCACAGGTACCTTAGAACTTAAAGTATAATAATAATAAAAAAAAAGAAAATCGTGGTCACAGGTAATCTTAAAGATATAACTAAATGTTCAAGTGTAACTACTAGACAAAAGCATAGGAAGAACTAGTTTCACAAAGTACAGTTCTACCAAACCTATACTGGCTTATTTTAATGCAAATATTAATGCTAAGACCGAATTTAACATTAAAAAAGAAATAAATGCTGAATCATATGACTTAAACTATTCAAATACATGTATGATGGGAATTCTCCTGGCCAAATTGGGATTTATATGCACCAAGTAATCAGATGAAGAATGACATATTTACATTGTATGTGGATGAATAGCCAAGGGAAAACCTTTTGATATTTTCTAAAACATAAAAGTTTCATTATGAATGAATTTATAAAATATTTTATTTGAAATATAAAATTTTATACACAATATATACTTTATTTGAAGTATTCTTAATCATGACAAGTAGACCAAATGTACATTTAAAAAATTATTTTCAAGGTTTTAGCAAGCAATGTAGTGTTTTTCCTTAAATGAGTACTTAAGTTATTCTTGCTATTTGATTCATTTAAAAAAACTATTATGTATAATTTCCTATACAAAATTTGAGAAATATAAAATGGGTTAAACCGGGAGGCGGAGCTTGCAGTGAGCCGAGATCGCGCCACTGCACTCCAGCCTGGGTGACAGAGCGAGACTCCGTCTCAAAAAAAAAAAAAAAGGGTTAAAAATTTATGCTGTTAATTGAATATATTTCAATCTTAATATGTTATTCATGCCGAAAGGTAGAATTTCAATAAAACACTTTATATTAATGGCAAAATATGATTAATATTCAAAACAAAATATATTATATTGATATCACACAATTTGGTTTATTTCAACAAACTCATTAATGTATCTTACTGTATATGATTATTATTTATTTAAACAGGTACTTCTTTATTTTTTTTTCCTCCTATTTGCACACTCAAAGCCAGTGTCACATTTGATAACTTAGCTGTCAAGGATATTTAATATCCATAATCACCTATGCCAGGAAAATTTTCCTAGCCAGATGGCCAGCACTTGCAGTAGACTCATCTGCTTCAATTTATGATTAAAGAATGCTAGCACACGTTTCTTTGTAATTGTTGTATGTGTACACTGATTGCAATTAGTGCAGTATATTTTTATGTATTAGCCATATCCCGTGTCATTTAATGATTATCAAATGCCTATAATTTTAAAAATTAAATATAAAGTATAATGTTTCTTTCATTATACTATTTGAAAAGTTATTTATCTGGCACCTTTTGAATTTAAATAGAAATTCAACTAATAATTATACATTTTAGAGTATTTATAAGGATAATTTACACTAAATGCCTTTTTAATATTTGGAAACCAATACTTCTTTACTTTAAAAGAAAACCATGTTGTTACAAACCGTAGGATATAGAATTAAAAATTCAAAAGCAACATAAGTCTACTACTAGTAAAAACACAGGTAGCATTCAATATTATGTATTTATAGATAACAAATTATCATAATTTTTTGCAATATATTTTTAACTCAAAACACATGTAAAATAAGTTAAAATTATTTATGTAAAAATCATCAATCTGCTACATTATTTAAAATTTTGTATTCTGAAATACCACCATTTATTTGACAAATTACCCCATATTTGACTAAAATTGCCAATATGAATTATCCCATATTTTAGTCAAATATGCTACAATGAGTAACATTAATATGAGAAGGTCCTTAGCATTAAGACTTTTTCCATATTTAATTATTTTTACCACATGTCATTAAAATTGTGCATATAAAAATATTCCAACTTCATTTTTTGTTTATTTGTACTGTATTGATATTCATATTTCAATGCCTGTATGTGAACATGAGCCTTTACCTGAACAATATCCAACATTGTGTATTATAGGCTTTGATTTTTTGTTTTAATATCTGGCGTTTTAATAGAAAAAAGTCTCTCCTTATCATTTATTTTACTTTATTTGAACAATTACATTTAAAGATGTTTTCATGTATTCTTCTTTGGGGATATCTTATTAATATAATGTCTGTATTTTGCTACAGGAATGCTCATGTTTTTACTGAATTGCAAGATTTTTTACTGCCAAGGAAATAAACTTTTTAATTTATGATGCAAGCAAATATTTCTCAATCTGTCTTTAAATTTAGTTTACCAATTCTCCAATATATAGAAGTGTTTTTATTTATATAATTTATCATTCTTGCTTGCTATTTTTCATTGGAGCAATGCTAAGAAAAATAGAGGACTAATTATTGTTATTTTATTATTTCAGTGTTTTATATTTAAAACTTGAGTGATTCACAAATATGAAGTTTATTGTTTTATATCTGTTGTTCCTGTTTTACTCAGGTTTAGAGTCATTCCTGGAATTTTTGTGTTGATTAGTTCTGTAATTTCTGTAACATAATCTCATACAATTTTCCATCTCTCATTTCCATATGTTACACTTTAGAAATCTCTCTGTATATTACAGAAATAAATTATTCAAGAAGTTTGAAGCCACTGAGTTGTATATATATATATATCCTATTTCATAATTTTACATCATATCTCATGCATATGAACTTTGCATAATATAGAGCACAAAAAGAAAGCAAAAGAGAATAAAAGATAAATTATATTACTTGCAATGTTTTTAGATAAAGAATGGCTGGAAGCAGGCAGATACCCATTTCTGAAGAACATGATTTTATTTGAAATATAAAATTTTATACACAATATATACTTTATTTGAAGTATTCTTAATCATGACAAGTAGACCAAATGTACATTAAAAAAATTATTTTCAAGGTTTTAGCAAGCAATGTAGTGTTTTTTCTTAAATGAGTACTTAAGTTATCAAAAGTCTCAACTTACGTTGGCAAAAGTCTCAATAGCTAAAGGTGTGTAAGTATATAAATCTATGAAATATCAGTGTTAATCTCTTGAAGTTATTTGTAATGCTGATCTAACACTGAATTTGTTGGAATCATAGCTTTTCAGACCACTGCATAAAGATTCACTTGCATGGCATGCAACAACTGACTGTCAATCTAAATACATGTTCTAATCTTTTAAAACCATGTAAGTCTCATAAAATTTGGCTTTAAGTAAGTTTACATATGTAGTGATATCCAAGTCAGTATAATGTTAAAGTATTGTTCTGATTATTATAAATATAATAACAAAACTAATTCATATTTTAAAATTCCTGATTTTGTGTGGAAATGATTTTGAAAAATCCCTCAAGCTCATTGCATTTCTGGTTGCCTTTTCTCTGTAACTTAGTAACATCTGCCAGTAAAGATTCCCCAGGGAAGATACACACCTTCCCAAATCCAGCGTCACTCACCTATGTCACAGATGCTGGTGGCAGTGCCCTTTAAAGTGGGATGGGATATCATTGGTTGTTGCAGACTTTTCCATCGCCCCATTCCCTCAGAACAGAGCTATCATTTAAAAGTGCATTGGCCTCCCTCAAAGGATGCCCTGGCAGCTGTGTTGACTCCTCCTCCACTAGGGTCCACATCCCCAGGAGGAGCCAAAAGCTCTCTTGCTCCCTGTTTTAGTGATTCCATCTGTGGAGATCCTAGAATCGGGATACATAAACACATACATATATAATAAGCATTTACAACTATTCTCATTCTGTAAGATTATTATGTCTGGAAGAATGATTCTCCAACTATCACTCAACTACAAAGTGGCCAAGAGCCTGAGCGTGACATAAACAATTGAACCTGTTGTTTAATGAATTTCACCTGGACCCATAAAGTTATTATCAAAGGAAAGAAAACAGTTCTACACTCCCTTTCTGACATTCAAGGGCACTCATCTGAAATGTATTTTTGTCGCTACAGAAGCCTGTTCAAACTTTCTATCGCCTGTCTTTGAAATAACCCTATCTAATATAGCACGGCATGGCTCTGCTTTCTCTTAAGATGAACAAAATAATTTATTACATTGCTTTTATATTACCATTAAGCAGCTTTCTTACTTCATTTTCGAACCCTCTTGTGTTCCCTTTTCCTTCTCCTGCATATTATCTTTATCTCAATAATTGGGTGGCAATGTGAAGTAATTACTGAAAGTCTCACATTTCTCCGAGCTCTAAAAGAGAGACCTCTTCATCCAAGAACATAAATATACGCAACTTACAGCAACTTGGAGTTTTTTCGCTTTCTATTTAGTTGCTCAGCCAACTTTTCTTTTCTTTTCTTTTCTTTTTTTTTTTTTGCCTGTAAGAATTAAGACTTAACCCACACTTCTACAGTTCTATTTGGAGAAGTTTCTAAAGCAAAGTGGCAACTACATTCTCCTATAGTGCTAACACAGAATCTCCACAGTGTCTTGACAATTAGCGGGGTGTATATAGGAAACAAGGAGTCTGTTTTTTAGTTCTGACCATAGGCAATTACAAAGCCCTCACCTGGCAAACCTCACAGAGAAGAGCCACCCTCCACACAGCAAGCCTGGAACACAGCCTGTGCACTGTGGTTTCTGAAAGGAGCTGCCATGTAGAACTCAGGCTCCCAGACCAGTCATGAGCATTTGCATTCCTAGCCCTATCACCTTCATTCTCAAGTCTCTTCATCTTTTAAGAAAGGCTGAAGCAGCTGGGACACATGTCAAGGAGGTAGGAACCCTTTAAAATTACAAGGCTTTGAAGACTTGGGACGAGGAGAGAGCCAATTCAAAATCAAAGACCAATCTGAGTTGAAGGTACAGAAATCAGGGTGGGCATAGCCTATATGCAGAACAAGAAAGAGATCAGCGTGACAGGGACTTGGTTTGCTGGAAAACTTCAAGACACTTGAATGAGAGAAATGCACGTTCAATTTCAATTCTACCACTCTTTAGGTATGTGACCTTAGGATAGATAAAACAGGTTACTTACTTAACGCCAAATAGAAATTCTTGGTAAAAAGTTAAAGATGTCTTTTAAGAATCTAAAATATGTGTATTCCAGGCATTGCAGATAAATGTTAGCTATTATTAGCATTATTGAGTTCTCACCATGTCATGCTACACATTAAAGGTTATAAAAAGTGAAAAAGACATGGCCTGTACTTTGAGTTGCTCACAGTCTACCGGAGAAATATTGATATATTAATTCGACCATAGAATTCATTCTTCTCTTTCAACTTCTATGCTAAGCATAATGAACAAAAGTAATTGACCCTTATGCCAAAATCATTTAGCTCATATGAAGTCGTGTGATGTGTCTCATGGAAGCTGAAGTAAAAGAGTCAACGCTATGACATAATTAACATATTAATAGAAACATTTTTGCTGTCAGTTGGAAGTAACTGAACATGCAAATTCAGATCATGTTATCCAACTGCAGACCATGTTACTGATAGTTTAGTACTCAGTGAGAAGACACTAACATGATTATAAGATTTTCAGCCTGGAAATAAAAAGACTAAGATAATATCATTGATGTTTACAAAATGTGAGAATGACAGAAGAAAGGAAGGACAGAAGGAAAAAAGGAAGGAAGGGGAAAAGGAAGGAAGGAAGGAAGGAAGAGGAGGGAAAGAGAAAGTAAGCAAGAAAGAAAGAGAAAGGAGAGAGAGAGAAAGTAAGAGGGAGGGAGGTAGGAAAAGAGAAAGGGAGGAAAGAAAGAAAATGAGACAGAATAAAAAAGAAGGAGAGAGAAAGGGGGAAGGGAGGAGGAAGAGAGGAAGGGAGGAAGATAAGAAAGAGAGACAGAAAACTAAGAAAGAAAAAGAAAGGAAGCAAGCAAGGAAGGAGAAATTAAGGGCACAGAAAGCACGAAATTCCTCCAAAAATTCTGCACCAGTAGAATTTACTAAAGCTCAGAAGGCAGTTATTCCATGAAGTTTGCTTTGCTGGCTTCCATCATTTTCCTCCGTTACCCCCACTAGATTAAGTTCCCATGTTTTTAATAATAATAATTTTAAAAGGCGAGGGGAAGCTTTTTTCTGCTTATATCTACCATAGTGGTGTTAGGCAAGCTTTCCAGGTTTTCAGATGGCTACTTATTTCTTTTTCCAATCTCAAATACATTGCTTGACACATTGCATGAGCCAAATAGCATCCACAGGGAAAAAAGATACAGGCATGAATGTGTGAGCAATCTTTAAAATTCCTTAAAATTCTTAAAACCACAGCAATTTTAGAAAAACTAAATACATACTTTTCATTAAGTAAATACTGCAGATTAAAAGCACTAAAATAAATTAAAGAACATGCAGCTATTCTGCTATTATTATGAGTATTATTGCTAATGTTAGAAATATCAATGTAATGGTTTTATGTATTTAGAAGAGTAATGATAGATTAGCATAAATATCTCAAGATGTTACAAGTCAGAAGCCAAATAGAAAAGAGGTAGTTTAATTAAGCATGGCATTTTTGAAGTTTTTATAAGATTTGATAAGTAATAAAAGATGAGATACTTGACAAATACAATTTGCATTGTGGCATTATGCTGTAATTAGTTTATCGGCAGAATACATAGTTCAGAATTTCCAGAACATGAAGATTTTTTAAAAAGAACTGTAATCTGATTTTAGTACCAGATTAAATCGCCCAGGAAAACAAGAATCTCGCTCATTGTGTGCCGTTTCTCCTGGTATTTTCATTCTGATGTGTATCTTATAATAAGGAATGGGCTCCAACCCAAATGTATTGTGAGTGGTTAAATGGCAGTGTGTCCTCTCTTCCAGGTACTTTTAAAGGCTGAGTCACAACTTACTTTCGGTCTGTGGTCATAATTCCATTTTCTTGTAGGGAATGTATCTATGGCTGCAGCTGCTGACCAACTGCTGCTGACAGCGATTTTTGTTTCCTAATTGGGAAGTAACTATGCCTCTTTTTGAACAATTTTTCAACATAGCATTTAGCCTGGAAAGAAACACTATTTTCCTAGATGTTCTTGACCTCCAAAGTCAGACGACCTTCTTCAGATCTTCTCTGATCCCCCTTATGTATCCGTTCTCTTGCCTTTATCCAGATTCCTCACTCACAGGAATTGCAGTGCTCTCAAGTGTGGGCTTTACTCTTGAACTTTTCTCATTCTGAGAGATTTCTACATTTCCCTTGCTGATAGATCTTCCATGACCCCCAGCTTTTGCCTCCTTCACCCAACATATCTCAAACCTCAAGTTTCCACTTAACCACAAATTGAATATTAAACCTAACATTATGGGTGACATAAAGGTGAATAAAACACAATCCCCTCCCTAGGAAGCTCATGGTTTGACATGGAAAAGTGACAGACATACATTATTTATTTATTTATTTATTTTAAAAAGCTACTGATAAGGTCATATTTAGAGATAAGCATCAGATTTAATGGTGCATGTGAAATGACCCCTATTCGAGTATAGTGCTTAAAGAGCTATAAAGAAGGACTTTCTGCCTCAGGTATAATTTGAGGGAGAAAGATGGCATTCTAGGGGAAGGGACAATATCAGCAAAGGCAGTAAGGCCATAAATAGCATATTATATGTTAGTGTTATGTGAAAGTGTGAAGAGTGAGGCAAGTCCCTTAACACTGAAAGTAACATTTGCTCTCTTATAGACCTTAGCCTAATTCTATAGGAAAAATGGATATATCAGAGGGGTTTTAAACAAGAAAATGCCATAATCAGATTTTACAAATCTGGTAAAAGTGTGGAAGAATGCATGAAGGAAGAATATGTTGATGAAGTTGAACCCTTACCTTATAGAAACTCAAAATGAATCAAAGAAATAAATGTTAAGAGCTATAACTACAAAACTCAGAAGAAAACGTAGGGTAAAACTTTATGGCATTGGATTTAGCAGTGCTTTCTTGGATATAATACCAGAAGAACAGGCAACAACAAGAAGAAAAATAGATAAACTGACTACATAAATATTTAAAACTTTTGTGCATCACATGACACTATCAGTGGAGTGAAAGGGCAACATATGGAATAAGAAAAACACAGATCATGTTGATCTCTAACTAGGGATTAATATTCAGAATATATAAAGAACTTCTACAACTTAACAATAAAAAATATAAGCAACCCAATTTTTAAAAATAAGAAAAATTCATGAATAGACATTTCACCAAAAATTGCACACATGACCAAGGAGCACACTGAAAAGATGTTCATCGGTAATCATGAAGAAAAACAAATCAAAACCACAATAAGATATCACCCCACATGCATTAAGATGACTATTATACTAAAAAAGATAAAAATAACTAGTGTTGGCGAAGATGTGGAAAAATTGACGCTCTTGTGCATTGCTGGCAGAAATGTAAAATGGTGTGGCTATTATGGAAAACCATATGAAAATTAACTCAAAGTAATTAAAAACAGGATGAACATATGATGCATCAACTCCACTTCTGGGTGTATACCCAAAAGAATTGAAAGTACTGACTCAAAAATATGTTTGTACACTCGTGTTCATAGTGTCATCATTCATTGTAGTCAAAAGGTGGAAGCAAGACAAGTGTTCGTTGCCAGCTGGATGGGTAAACAAAATGTGTTATATACAGACAACTGGATATTAATTAGCTTAAAAAATGAAAATAAATTTAATGCATACTACAGCATGGATGAACCTTGAAGAGATTATCCTAAGTGAAATAAGCCAGTAACAAAAGGCTAGAGATTGTATGATTCTATCTATACATGGTACCTGGGGTAGTCAAATTCATAAACAGAAAGTAGAATGGTTGTTTCCAGGGGCTGGAGGGAGTGGGAATAGGGAGTTATTGTCAAATAAATGTGGGGTTTCTGTTCGAGAAGATGAAAAATGTTCTGGAGATGGATGGAGGTGATGGGTGCATAACAATGTGAATATACTTAATGCCCACCAAGCTGTATACTTAAAAATGGTGAAAATTGCAAATTTTGTGTTATATATATTTACCACTATTAAACAGACAAATGGATGGCCTAAATTTAATTAGTAGGCAGGGAGAGGAGAGAATGAGTCGAGAAATATCTGCAACATAAAATAGCAACATATGGAGAAAGAGAAATGTAACGGGAAGAGTAAACTACACTATGTAATCAAAGTAGGTTATATTTATCCTGTCTTCTTTTAAGTTTTCAGAAGTAGTGGTCTAAATATACCAGAAATGGTAAGACAAAATCTTTCACATGGCAAAATCTGCAGACCAGCAGAATCTGAATGAAGGTAGAGGGCTCAGGAGAATCTCCAAACCATCTCGATTTTTAGTAAGCTCCCTAGATGACTTAAAAGCATATCAAAAATTTTCAAATAAAAACACTGGAGAGAAAGAAAGATTAGGATAATGTATTGGGACATCTGGAGTACAAGATGAATCACACAGGTAGATGGAAGCTAACCAGAGATAGAGGTTCATGAAATACAGGAGCAGTTAACTGTGTCAAACGCACCGGAGATGTCCACTAAAGAAAAATATTTATTGGGTTAAAATAGGTAATTACTGGTGACATTAGCTGGATATTGTCAAAACTGTTGTGAAATCATAAATACAATTAACATGGGTTGTGGCAAATACAATATCAACTGACATGATTTAAGAAGTTAATGGTAGATCATGATTTAAAAATGGATTAAGTAAAAGAAGAGAAAGAAGGAAAGAGGCATAATAGCTAGAGGAATAATAAGATAAAATAAAGCTTTTTCATTCATATGAAAGATATGTGAGCATGTTTATAGACAATGTGGACATCTGGCAGAAGGAGTGAGCCACAGAAGAGAAAGGAGAAGAGACATGAAGCATATGGATTATAACCAAAGAACAAGGTAACCTTAATTGGAGGTGGCTAAACAGATGCCTCTCCTTGATTTCTGAATTTTCTCCCGTGTATGCAGTAAGCCTTAAATTACTTCGGTTGAAACTAAAAAAAAAAAAAAAAAAAAAAAAAAAAGCATTGTCTTATAATTATTTTCTTTCTAAAAAAACTATGATGCATATGCATATTTTGTTATATTTTTATAACAAATATATTGTGGTGCTTATTTTAGGTAGATATTCAAGGAATTCAGAATCTAAACATTTCTACACATCTCATAGTTTGTTGTCTTTTCTTCCTCAGCTTGAGACTCAAATAAAAGGCTGGAAAATGTATGTCCCAGTTTACATTTTGGTTCCTCTCTCAGGATGAGTGCCTAGGGGCCACCTCTATATGTGCACTCAAAAAGGAAATATCACAAATGTAGCTATGCTGCAAGTGAGGAGTTAAATGGGGCCCGCAGGACAGAGCACAGCTCTTAAAGACTATCTTCTACAAGAAATCATAAAGGTCCTTGCAGAGATAGCTTCATTTCCAGGTGTTGAATCCCGATCTTACTCATTTCACTTGTAACACACGAATTGCACAAGAGATTAAAAAATACTTCAGGGTAATAGAAACGCAAAAGAGCACCCTGCAGGAAAAATCTCACCGCCAGCACTATGAACAAATCACACCACTTGTGTGTCCATTTCCACTTTAGGTAAAGAAGCGGTTGAACTAAGAGTCCATCTGGCTTAGGGAACAAAATGTGCTTAATGAAATGAGTTTTCGAAAGTTTGATGCCGGAAGTATATTATATTACTAGACAAGCATGGATTATGTTACCAGGACTCTTCTATGGAATAAAATATCAAATCCTTAAGTGTCTCAAAAGAACGCCAAAGGAATAGAGCTCACTCAAGGTAATATGATAAAATCTTTGATAGCCTTAGAGAAATTTAGAAATAATTTCCCCTTTTCAAAAATTGGGAATCATCCTCAGACCTAAACAACTAGAGGAGAGGGAGATTCAAATCATTAATTACTTCATGAAGGAAAATATGCATTTTCTATAGGAACACAAACACACCCAGAAAAAAGCAAGAGAGTAGTTTATCAAAGTGGTACTCAGGTGGAAGATGTTCAGTTCCTACTTATTGGAAAATACTTATTTTTTTTTAGTTTGCTATTTTCAATTCTTAGGAATGACATGCAAAAATCATGTGTTTTTCAGAACTTGTGAAAGCCACAGGCATATAAAAATGTTATTTAAAAGAAATCCACTGTGCTAATCTGCTGTTAACAATAACAAATTATTTCATGTAAGTTAATTTTGTAAAAACTACAAAAAACAAGAGATAAATATTCGCCATTCTCCATTTTCTATTGTTGGCATAGTCATACATACCCAAAAAGATGTGAAGTGTTTGAAAAGCTAACCAGCAAACCAGAATGATGAGAGAAATATTACTTATACCAAAACATGAAATGATAAAAATATGTTTTCAAAAACCTCATAACCCATGTCAAACATTGTCATGCAAGTTTTATTTATACTTGGCTAGTTTTTCTTCTTCATCCACTGCATATTTATTAATTTTAAAATGCTTTCTGGTTGCTTCCTTTGTGCCAGATACAGGCCTGAGCACTGGGGATACTAAATAAACTAAAACATAGCAACAACGACAACAAAATCAAACCAAAGAAAACCTGTGTTTGTAGAATTAAGTTCAAGTGAATTCACTCTATTGTCCAAACCTGACAATTATTTATCTATATTATTGTTGGTAACTGCTTCCTCATTTCCTATTCTTCTGTCACTCTTTTCCTCTCGTTGTTTAACCTGGGTTATTGAAATGCCTCCCCAAGAAATCTTCATCTTCCAGTGATTCTCCTTTTTAACCGGTGAACCCTCTTCTGTGAGTTATTTTTCTTTAAAAAAAATTTAATTATGCCAGAACTCTGCTGAAAAACTTTTAATTGCTTTCCTATTGCCTAGATATTCCTCAACATTTCTTTAAGGCAGTTTATTTATGAACAATGATTTGATTTTCCAGAATGCTCTGCAAATTATGCAACTTAACTAATCCTAGTTTTAAAAAGGACTGCTTCCTACTCGCAGAAATGCCCCTTGTATGTCTGGCTTCCATGCCTTGGTTGCTGCTACACATCAGACAATCCCCACACTTCCCTGTTAAAATTTTTAACTTATTTTTCAAACACTTGAGTATACCTCCTCTTCTATAATATTTTTATAATCACCAGGCTAGTGTATCTTCCCTCATTTTAATTCTCACCACCTCCCTTTTCATTTGCATGAGAGGCCTCACAGTTGCCTTTTCTTATATAAACTTTTCAACACACTCTTAGTTTTTTGGAGGCAGAGGGCATTGCTTCTGAGCCCTGGCTTCATTACATACTGAGTGACCTTGAAATACTTCACTTCTGATTCATGTTTCCCATAGCAAAGCAGAAATAGATTATTTATAGAATTATTAGAAATCATGTATGTAGAAATCCACAAGGCATCTGCATGTAAACTACCATTTGAGAAATATGTCTGTATGTTCTAGAATAGAGAAAAATGGTAGGCTTCTTGGTGGTTATAGTCACAGTGCCTGGCCAATATTAGAAATGTAATACATATTTGTAACATATTTTACTGGAGGACAATGCTTATTTTCAATGAACGTCATGACTACAAAATGCTGGGTATTTAAATAAAACCTGAGACTTTTAAGCACAAATGTGCATAAAATTTGGAATCTACTCTAGGTACTTTTAAATAGAAAGTTTTGCTTTGATTTAATTTTTCTCCATTATCTTCTTGTTGATTGACTACACAGGAAGAAATATATGACATTAATATGTAATCAACAAGTAAGCTACATCATATTGCACTATATATTTACTAAATCTATGCATTATATTTTTTATTGTTTATTCCTCATTGATGATCTTTCAAACATTGTTGCAATGAAAGTTTTAAAGCTTTATTACTATATGTAATATTTTATTAAAAGAATCTTATTTTTCAGCAAACCTACAAGTGAGATATGGAAATTAACTTTTTCTTCTATCTTATAAAAAGAAAATTTTCAGATCCAAAGGAAATAAGACTTTGGGTATGGATAAGTGTTAATAAATATTAAAATTTAACTATAATAATACTTTATGATAGCCTGCTGATTTTCACTGCCAACGAATGAAAGTGGTATTTTCAGGGGGAGTCAAGGGAGTGAACACACTTTAGGTAAAAGGAAGTAAAGTGTTGTAATTATACCTACAACAATATTGTAGTGAGTAATTGTTATAAACATACACAATTTTTGGATATAAACTATAAAACATAAAAAAAGAGCAACAGTTTAGAACAGTTCCTGGTAATTTGAAAACTAACATATGTTTTAATTTTATGAATTTAGTCCAAATTGTAATATGGAATATTTGGGATATGAAGTCCATCTGTAGCATAGACTATTTCAGGTATAAAGAGATGAACTTCTTCAGGCATAGCATACCTTTCTCTAAAATACCCAACGGTTAGAAATTCTGTCCATTTTGTTAATACATTTTGGACTATTTACATTCTATTATTAAAGGAAATTACCAGAATTGCATAAATTTTAAGAATTTGGGTATATATTCAAGCTTAATCTACACAGATTTATTGAACTAAAATTAGAAATTTTTCTCTGATTTGAAGAGAATTGATGATTCTCTAATATGTTTATCACAGTTAAGTAGAATAATCAAATATATTTGACCAATGTAAACTGTATTTATAGATTATATATTTGTTATAATCATGTAGCTAGAATCAGAAACATATTTGCAATTACAAACACAACAATCAAAGAAACTAGAATGTCTTTATTGTGAGTAGTTTAGCTACAGCAAAATGTTAGTAATTGTTTTTATTATGCCTGATCCATCAGTTAGTAAAGTCCTATATGGCTGCAAGCATGTCTTGTAACTGAAATCAATGAATTATTCCAAGTCATTAGTAAGTGAAGGAGAATAAGAAGGTAACAGAAAAGAAGGAGGAGAAAGGGAAAAGAGCATAAACTCTCTAGTGCCTTGCAGAAACTAGTATCTTTCACCTAGGTAGTTGATTCCCACGTAGCAGTTGACTCAGCATGAGCAGTTGACTCCCATTCATAATTTCTATTATCATTTCTGTTTTTAGTAATCACTTTTTGAGTATCCATACACACTGCATTCCAATTAAATTATTTCTGGATAAAAATAAAGAAAATTACAATGTACCCAAGAACTGTGACTCCTAAGACAAATAATGAATTCAAATAAATAAATAAAAAGTATTTTATTTAATGGTTGCGGTGGCAAAACTAATCAAGACTACCCAACATTTTAGCAAAGACAAATTCAAATAGGAGATGAGTAGAAAACTCAGAAATACAGTGGAAAGCTCCACTATATTTTACTATTATACTGATAAACATGTGATTAATAGAAAAATAAAAATAATTCAAAGTAATTAGTATTAAAATAAATATTTGATTAACATTTAAAAGGCATTTTTTTTAGGCCAGGTTTCCAACTTAAAGTGATGAGAGGAAATTATAACTTTATATCCCTTATACTAAAATTATATATTTCCATGTGTTTCTCTATCCATGTAGCCAGTGTGTGGAGAGTAATTACTGGTTCTATTTTGTCATTTTTAAATATGCATTGTATGTGGAATATCTCTTTGATGCTCAATGAATAAGAATCAACATAGTAAGACAAGGTGTATTCATTCATTTATTTACTTACTCTAAAAGGATATAAACTCTGGCCACTATGTTAAAAGGTCAATCAAAATTGGCCAATTTTTAACAAGAACCATTGTCATTTGCCAAGAAGTGACCAAAGTAATGTTGCTGCTTATTTTATCACATACTGATCTTACTGCCTGAAGATTATGAAAACTTGCATGAGTTTAGCAGTACAAGTAAAGCATAAGCGTTACACATAACACACCTTACAGTTTTGCCTTATTGTGCTGCTCCTTCTGAAAGCGGTCAGAGTGGTAGTCATCTGACTTGACAGAAGTGTGAGATATATACACATATATATCACATATATGGTATATACATAATATATATCACATATCTCTCTCATATATATATGCTGTTTATACATTTTTGCTGTCTTGGTGGCTGTCTTCTCATTTTCAGAAGGCTTTTCCCTATCTACCACTTTTTCTCTTTGCCTTATGGTCTTCAAACCGTGATTTTTCACAAATGCAGCTATTCTGCCTTGTCAGCAGAATCTGTCTGCTGCTGTCACTTCATAGGCATAATCAGGCTAGAAAACATTTATACAAAAATTCTCCAGCTCACATGCTAGAAACCATGTAATTTCAAGGTATTACTAGATAATTAGTTAGAAATCCTTCCACAATCCAGCTCAGTTATTACAGTGGGCCACTTTATTTATGACTTGGCTAATCATTAAATAGTAAGGATATTCAAAATAATATTCTTTAATTAGAAATGTGCAAGATCACAATGTTTTCTTAAAGTTTGACTAGGCAGAGGCTGGCTTTAACGAAAGCTTAGTAACATATAAACTTTACTTGAAACTTAAATGAATACTTTAAAAATACATACTGAATGTTACAGTATTATTTAGAATTGTATGTATTTGTCTGAACAAATAATTGCACAAATTTTTCATGGTGTGATTCAAAAAAGATGAAGACGCCTACTGCAAGTAGCCAAATTGCTCCACTAGAATTTACATAGTGCTGCATGAAATGTTATGGCCACACCTTTTGCATTAATACAGTATTTTCAAGGGTGTATGTCTGTAACTAAAAGAAAAAAAGCACTTGGCATTTAAATTGCCTAATGCAAAGTATTTGAACAGCAATTTTAATTATAAAGGCATATATCTTTTTACATATTTGTCACTAACAAATTGGATTAAATGCATAGTTAAGAAATGGTTAAGAAACACCCAAAATGAATTTACAGATGGGTTGAATTTAGCAACTATAATCTGTTTGTGATGTTAAATTCTCTTCTGATATAAATCAAAGTCTAAAAAGACCCAAACTTTATGCTGTCAACAAAGATAATCTAACCTACAATGCCCCTTAAGTATTTATTACAATGGTGAATATTACAAAGAACTATATGTTGCAATGTTTTAAAAAATTAAAACTCAAATTTAAGTTACTGGAAACATATTTCTAGTCAATTGATAGGTTATTTCCTTCTGTCTTCTTCAAATATAAAGAAAACAGGAACAACTCCAATTCTAAGAAAGTAATTACACATATCAAGACCTGCTAAAGAAATTCAAGGCAGGTAATAGTAGGTGAATATTACAGTGGGGAGAGAAAATCCTGGAGATGGATATTCAGCTCATGTACTAGGGTTAGATCAGCAGCTTTGGGTAGCAAAAAATAAAAGGCAACTCCTGAGGATAAACACATCTCAAGCCAAGTGATATTCACTCAATTTCTTTTCTTTTACTGATGTTTTCCCAGCTACTATCCACTATTTCTAATGAAGATTTCTTTCTTCCCTAACCCATCACATAATATAATGTAACTACCAACATGCAGTGATTTTTACGTCTAAAACAAATCCATGATCCATTTCTCTCTCCCCACTCCCTGCCCCTCCTTCTCGTTGGTAGTGTTAGGAAGACACTGAGATAGGGTTAAGTGTTTAATTTTCTTCTTTGCCTGCCAGTCTCTTTTTGCATATAGACAGGGAGTAGTAACAAAACACACACACACACACACACACACACACACACACACACACACACATTCAAGCAAAGCTCCTAATGCTCCTACTGACAGCAAACAGACAGACAAAGGGCATCTACACAGGAGAAGGAAATTGCAAGGAAATATCATCACAAAAACTAGGCCCAGGACTTTGCATTTCCAATCAGGACTTTTCCTGGGAACTATGAATGAAAAAATGGAATAGGCACTGGAAAGTGCCTGGCATATACAGAATTCTAGGGTTGTTTGGAAACAACCTCAGAAATAGTCTCTCTTCCAATTTTTCTCTTTACTCTGCTTTTGTTGTTGTTGTTAACTTCATACTGCCACCAATGGCTGTACCTTGCGCCAGCCCCAGGAGCCTGTGAAAGTGTAGGAGGTGAGAGAGGTTTCACAGGCAGCTATCTTGAGAATCTAAGTAAGGAGAGCAGGCAATTTCAAATGCAGCAGCAGAAAAATGCTTCAGTTCAAGAAACACTAAACTGTTCTGACTATTCTTAGTGGCTATTCCAAAGTAAGATCTTTGAGTGACTCAGATTATTTTAAATATCAGCTTGTATAATCTTATGAAGTTCATAGATTAGTGTAGTTTTCAAAATAAATTATATAAATGCATAGCCATTTATAACCCAAACCAAACTATTTTTAAGAGGTTAGAGAAATAAAGTAACAGAAGAGTCGACGAGAAAATAAAAAATGCAAACCAATTATTCTTGAATAATGGTAATGCAACATTCACTTATGCATGATATATTTTATATTACTCCCCAAAGAATTATTACAAGCTTCAGGAGTACTCAAAGCAACATGGTTAAATGAATAATACATTTTCCAACTTGCAAAATTTAATTTTATACACACATACACAAATAAAACAATTTTTAACAAATTTAAAATGCAAAGTCCCCCAAATTGTTTTTTCATTATTTAACACAATACGAACTTTCAGATCATCATGTAAATACTGTAAAAAATAGTTGACTTCACATTATGCAATATACTATAGCAAAGGAATATTAAAATAGTAGATAAGAAGAAGGGCACTGGAGTTTTGTAAAACAGGAAAAAAGAAGTCCTGTATTTTATACATTGAATATTTATCCACAATAGCATAAGTTGTCTAAAAATAAAGTAATGATCTACAATTATATAACAAGAAGTATCTTGGGATACTTAAATAATTCAAACATTTATTTTTTTAGAAAAGTGGTATAGCAAATGAGAATTGTGCAATTAAATAGCCATTCTAAGAAAAAAAATGTCAAAAATAATCCTGCAATGACATACTTGAAATGTTTCATATTCAACAAGGCATAGCAAGTAGAAAAGGTAGACTAATTCACAATTAGAGGTCAATATTTCACATGGTTTTGCACTTTTGTCTTTATCTCTATTACGTGGCACCTAGTGTCAGATTATTTGTAAAAAAGTATAAAAAAAGGAGGCCAGGTGTGGTGGCTCATGCTTGTAATCCGAGCACTTCGGGAGGCCGAGGCAGGTGGATCACGAGG
>NW_012108230.1:1308425-1309233 GCF_000951045.1 Mandrillus leucophaeus
TATATATATATAGATATAGACATAGATATAGATATATAGATAATTTTATAAATTGTCTTAGTTTGGTAATACCTACCATCTTAATTTCCTTTGCTTCACTGTAACCCCATTTCATCTGCATGGGAAATTTATTGTTTTATAGAAAGATTTCCAAATTGAAAGGAATCTTTATTTGTAGCACATATAATAGAGAGCAAAATTAAACCAAACATCGCTGCTCCTATTGTGATGGTTACAAATTTTTCATAGCCGTGGTCCGGAGTACGCATGTAAGAGTATGAAAATTCTTACTACTATTGGTTATCATGTGAAAAACCCACATAAATGTTGTTTTTCTGATTATTTATAAATGAAAACTACTTCTTTAAACTAACATTTTTCTTCTTTCTCTGGCACTGGAAGTAATGTTCCTATAGTATTATTCATACTATATATAATAACAAAATTTTGTTGTGATTTTACTTTAAGACATTCCAAATAGAAATTCAGCCATATAAACTTTTCATTAAAGATGTACACATTATTTAATTTTAACAAATATAATTTAAATTTCTGAAAATACACATGGAATTGTATTTTTCCAAGTCACTTTACAAAACTATTTATAATAGGATATAATATGTTATGATGTAATATGTTATCAATATGCAGAGCGTACATTTTTCACACAGTTGTCTAGATGTTATGTCATCTATTTTTCAATTTAACAAACAAAAATGTAATTTCAACTATAAATGTGAGTACTCATGCACATGAATATCCACATTCCCACGTAAAAAGACCCATAAACTGATGTTCTCATGTTAGC
>NW_012108230.1:1311778-1315249 GCF_000951045.1 Mandrillus leucophaeus
AAATATGAAATAAAAAATATGCAAATTGATAAAACCCGCCCTGCAAAATTTGTATAATACAGCATGAATGAATGTATTATAACATAAAAAACATGCTGAACAAACGAGACATTGTTTGCATCTTGCTTCTTCAGTTCTCTTATGTTTGCAGACACAAAAGATAAGTTTACCGCACCAGTTTAAATTTGCTGGTCATGTGAATTCCTCTTTATTAGTTACATACTGGAGTGTTTTAATATGTGTTAAAGATATTAATGGTATTGAAATATTGAACTATCAGAGTACTTAATCATTTTATCATATGTGGTTATCTTATCTTATAGAAAATAACATGTAATGCCAAAATTTGAGTTTTCTTTTTAAAAATCCCAATCAGAAGACTAAAAGCAATTCTGTGGTTTTGATCACATTTTAAAGGAATGAGTGTGAAATCTGTTTAATTTAGAAGAGAAACACATTATAATATTATTATTGAAGAGCTATATTTTTACTAAAGAAACTATTTAAATTAGAATTAAAAGGAATATTTTAAATAAAGAATTACTTGTTCATTAGAACACAGCTTTCACAAAATTTAATTATATTTATTGAAGTAGAAATAAAAGACTTGTGTACCAATAAATGACTTAAAACTGAACAGCGGATGCCAAAATACATTTTTGCCCAAGCTCCTACATACATAAATATTGTATCAGCCAATCAATGCCAAAAACCTGTGTATATTTTCTTTGCTGGTTTTTAAAACTATTCACTAATATCAGAATAAACATAGCCACACATATGAGAAAATACAACTGTCAGAAATGCACTCTATTTCTCTACTAATATCCTGTATGAAAAATGAAGCCAATGCAGTTAAAAACAATTTGTTAAAGCTCTGATATCCAGTAGCTGGAAATAATTAGATTTGGTGGCTATCTTATGTCTTCTTTAATGTTTTGATTAAATTGCCTATCAATGAATACTTTTTAACCAAGATGAAAAATATAAACCCCAAAAAGTCAGGTGAGTTATTGTCTTAGAGAGGCCTACATTTTCTACTTGATTGACAGGCTTCGCCTTTCACATAAGATGAATGAGTCAAAATACAGTATTTCTGTCTCTGGTGCTGAATTGGGTTTCCAGCTGGGCATCCCCTAATATCATTGCTGTCACATATCCTGTGGTTCTGTAGCTAGAGGTATAGCCTTGAAATCTTTTTTGTTCTCTTATGCACCTTCATCATAATATTACTTCATCAAGCAGAATGTCACCAACAAATTAACAACTAGAAAGAATACATTTGCAGCAACATGAGTGTAATTTCTGTAAGTAAAAACCTCAAGTTAAGATTAAATCCAAAAGAGAGAAGGAGACTGAAAAGGGAAGTATGATTTATCTACTTCAGTTTTCCTAGCATACATTAAAGCAGAGTCAGTGAATTCCTAGTTATGAACAATTAGAACAATGTAAATATAACAAATTTTCAGAACTCAAAGTAATGTAACCATTTGAAGAGAGATTACAATGTACCGTGATAAAGCTTTAACTGAATTGAATATTGTCAACATGTACAAAGATTTATAATCAGTTTAAAATATCTTTGATTTCCATATACAGACAAATGCCAAAATCCTTGTACAACAATTCCTCAAATAACGTTTTATCATTCAATATCATTTCATTACAAATTTGATGAGGGAAAAACAAATAATCAACAAACACAAAAACTGCAGGAACCACTATCTGTGTGGAGTTTGCACGTTCTTCCTATGTTCTCATGGGTTTTCTCTAAGTACTCCAGTTTCCTCTCGTATCCCAAAGATGTGCATGTCAGGTTCATCAGAGTGTCTACACTGTCCCAGTCTGAGTGAGTGTGGGTGTGTGTGAGTGCACCCTGCAATGGGATGATGTCCTGCCCACGGTTGGTCTTTTTTTTTTTTTTTTTTTTTTTTTTTTTTTTTTTTTTGAGACAGAGTCTCAGTCTGTCACCCAGGCTGGAGTGCAGTATCATGATCTCAGCTCACTGCAACCTCTGCCTCCGAAGTTCAAGCTTCAGCCTCCCGAGTAGCTGGGATTATAGACGTATACCACTCCACCCAACTAATTTTTGTATTTTTAGTGGAGATGAGGTTTCATCATGTTGGCCAGGCTGGTTTGGAACCCCTGACCTCAAGTGATTCACCAGCCTCAGCCTCCCAAAGTGCTGGGATTACAGGCGAGAGCCACAGTGCCTGGTCCCACAGTTACTTCTTGCCTTGCACCCTGAGCTTCTGGGATAGTCTGCAGCCACTGGAGACCCTGAACTGAAATAACTGGGTAAAAAATAATTTTACTTGACTTTATTAATCATTCTTAAATCTATATATATAGCTCACATATATTTCAATGTTTGGTATTAGAAGTGTTTTGCTCTTTATTTAGAAATTTGGTGATGTTTTTGTGACCAGAAATATGCCCTAGGAATTTAACTCTTGTTTACATCATTAACCTATGGTAAAATTGCTTTCTTTTTAAGTTTTTTGCTTAAAGTCACAGTTTCCAAGAACCTTTAAATAACTTTAAGTGAGTATTGACTCTATTTACTTTAGTTTCCAACCCCTTCTGGCTTGTTGCAATACAAGAGTTATCAGATAAACATGCTATGTTACATATAGTGCATGAAAGGAGTAGGACAATCTAGATACAGAGATAAGTATTTTAACATTCCTGAATCACATATAATTATAGTAATTGACACTATAATCATATATCATGAAATATAGTCCAACAATAATATAAATATGTTAATGTGGCTCATCTGAATAATCACTATATAGGAATGTTTGTACCAAAATTTCGTATCCAGAATAAATACAAATTTAATGAGAAAAATGTGAGACTCCAAGCCCCCAATCCTGGTTAATACACAATCTCATTCCAGCATTTCAGCTATAAATCAATAGGGATACTCAGCCAAAATATAAGGCTATATATTTTTTATGACTGAATAAATATTTGGTAAAAGAAATGACTTTCATTTTTTAACAGAGATTTTCTTGATAGCATCCATAGGTCCAGGGTAACAGTTCCAGATGATAAGAACTACAAAGAGTTTTATTACAGAATGACTTCTAAAAGAAAAACATGACGACAACAATAATTTAACTCATTTCAAGAAAATGAGATCAAATGGAATTTTGTCCAGTACTTCTCATATTTCATTATACAAGTCTAACAGCAAAGTTGAGGCAGATTACATAGTGTAGTGAGATTAAGAATTTGTTTAAAATTATTTACCCTAAATTCCTAGAAGATTATCATATTTATTTATGTACTACATGACAGATACTAAGTTCAGAACTCCTGAAAGCTAACTTAACATTTATTATTTTGGCTGAGCACGGTGGCTCACGCCTGTAATCCCAGAGCTTTGGGAGGCCGAGGCAGGTGGATCACCTGAAGTCAGGAGTTCTAGACCAGCCTGGCCAACATGGTGAAACCCTGTCTCTA